>NC_139563.1:31872624-32163108 GCF_965112155.1 Podarcis liolepis
AGACACACACAAGATCATGGCAAAATACCACATTACCATATTCTGAAAGGAACATTTGATGTTATTTTCAGTATCTATGATTTGCGAATGACAGGGCGGCGGGGAGTTCTTTCACAAAACCTCTTTATCACATAAAATGAGAGAGGAAAATCACCAGTGGTGACTCTTTGGCCACAGAACTAGTCATGGGGAAAAGAGGTTTACTCTTTAAATAAAGCTGTTGGTAGAACTGCCAGTGGTTCCAGAAGAGCAGCCTATTGCTGTCTACTCAGAAGCAAGCTCACTGTACTCCCAGGTTGAATGTGCAAAGCAGCTTGAGGGTCACATTCTATCATGGGCAGCCATCCAACGGCAGGTGTGGCCAAGTGTCACCAGAGACAGACCACTCTCCATCCAGGCAAGCAAGAGGTTCAAGGACACATTCCAGTTAGGTAAAATCACTGGAGACTTAGAGCAAGGTCAGTGAAGGGTTGTGGCCTAGGCAGAGGCCCGAGGGCCAAACAGAGAGGCCTGAAGGGCCACATCCAGCCCCTCTACTTGAGGTTCCTCATCCTTGGTATATTGGATTGCAGTTTAAGAAACCAACAATAATAACAGACCTACTAAAAACGGTTCTCAAGAACTTTGGGGGCAGGCATGAGCTTTCAAGGGACCCCCTTTCACCTCAGTTATGTGCACGCATGTGAATCTCTTTCCAGCAATACAATGCAGGAAGCCCCGAACTGCCCACCCGACACCTGACATAAACTCTTGGATGGCTTATTAGCCTCAGCGCCACATTTCCCCCTTCTGATAAGCCCACTCCCAAGGTCAAATTCCATCTTAGCAAGGAGAAACAAGGCAACTTTCGCATCTCATGTCGACAGAAGTGAACTGCATTTTGTAAGGAAGGTAAAACTGTGGAAGGAAATTCAGAAGGCAAAATGCTGCACACTTTGGCATCCTATGTGCCAGGAGAACCTGTGGGAGTTGGGAGTCCAACAGTTTTGGTAGAGTCACAGGTTCCTCATCTATGCACTGGAGAACAAAATGAAAACTACGCTGTTCATAATGTTAGAACTAGGATGGGCAATTTGTGGCCTTCTGGGCCTCATTGGACTCCAACTCCCATCAGCCCTAGCTCACATAGCCAGTGCTCATGGAGGATGGGTGCTGTAGTCCCGCAACATCTGGAGGCCCAGAGCTTGCTCATCCCTATATTAAAAGAATGCACTCTTTGCAATAACCCACCAGCCCCTTCACAAAAGGAAAAATGATATCACCGCCTTCAGCCAAACCATTTCCCGCCACCAAAACCACTCCGGCTGCAATTCGGCAATTTCTTTCCTCACATGTTTTTATGGTGATTCCATGGCCTGATAACGACACCTATCATGTGAGCACCGGCTAACCAAAACAAGAAAGGTAAGACATTTTCTTAAGTGAAGCAAAAGTGGTGAGTCATACAATACTTACAACTCTCAGCCTGGTAGTCTGGCACAAACTGCTCATCATTGTCAGGTACCTGAGCTGAAGATAGGGTGGGGGGGAAACAGAAAGAAAGGAATTAACATCCACAAGCCAGCAAAACATCGAAGTGATCCTAACTCTTAGCACTAGCCAGCGCCCAAATCGAGAAGATGATTTAGCATGAACAAAACGTCGACGTATGTACAAGAAACAACCCAAAATGAACTCTGAGTGTGGGAATTCTGCATTTGTTGTTACCGCTGAACATTTACACCCATTTTAGAAAATGGCAGTATGTACATCGGTAAATCAGGCGATGCGTTAGTTGCCAAGTACCCTCCGACAGTAAAACTAGTGGTAGGCAGTAGTTGCCCATCTTAGATTTATGCTTGCATCTGACCAACATTGAGGAGGTAGAACTGCATCTCTGTAGTATTAAATCAAGGAGAAAGTAGCAAAGGGGGGTCAAATATAATATATGCAGAAGTCCATGGAAGCATTTTAGGCTGTTGCCTTTGAACAACTGTAGCAGTTTATGGAAAAGAGAAAAGCTACAGTGGGAGCGGGAACAGAATAGTTGCTAATAAGAGATGAAAAAAGATTCATTTCCTAGTGAATTCTATGATCCATCTAAAACATTGTTAATTGTACCAAGAACCTCCAAACTGATAACACACACACACAATTCAACCACAAATGGGAACTTGGCTCAATGCTTCTAAAGACAGGAATATATTTTACACATTCACAATTTAGATTAGAGATTAAGAGCATCTCTGCAAAGAACCCTAAAATCAGATGCTAAGATTAGCAGGGATCCACTACGCATCTACTGGTGTGCTTAAAGGACACATGGAGCTAAATAAATGTATATTATATAGCAAAGTTTCATGTCTCCATATTCTAAGTGAGCCGCATATAACTCAAGGCTTCTCTTTATACTTGGATACTCAGAAATGAAGCCCATTGAGCTCAATCCAATTTACTTCCTAGAAAAATTAGATTTACAGCTCTGCCACCTAATCCTATGGATCTTAATTCAGAAATAAGTATTTTTTTTATTTCCCATCTTCAGCAAGAGGCTTATCGCCCAACCAGACATTCATGCTGATCAATATGGGTTAGTCTGCTTTGTGATCAGAACCATCGTTGGGGTCACTTAATGAAATGCATATGGGTAAATTAATCAGCAATGAACATTACAAGTCGTGCCCTTATTGATATTAACATACATCTAAAATCAAGATTAGTTGGGAGATTGCTTTTAAGATACCACCAGACACTGTCATTTTCACGTCAAGCAACAGTTGACACTGTTTCTCTCTCGCGTGCTTTCCAATATCTATACACATGGATAGCTCAGTTGGTTAGAGTGTGGTGCTGATAACACCAGCAAGGTTTCAGGTTCAATCCCACTGTGGGACAGCTGCCTATTCCTGCAGGGCAGAGGTTGGACTAGATGAACCTCGGGGTCCCTTCCAACCCTTCTATGACGCACACACAGATATATTATTTGCAGTATGTCATTATGCAAAAGAGTGAGCAGAACAAAAACTTACTACTGGAACCTTCCAGCCCTAATAAATGAAGATAGTGTTACCCGCACTTTCAAACAGGCTTCCTATCTCAGCACACACAAGAGAGATGCACTTGTACTGCTCCTATTAAGGCGAACGTGAAATCATGTTGATGAGTTAAGAAGAAGAATGAATAGAGCACTACGAGATGAGTTCATACAGGCAACAATAAAAAAAATGTTTATTAAGGCTGTGATCCAAATAGCTGCTTAGACTCAAGCATGTGGCTTGCGCCAACCCAGTTTTTCTTTGAATAACTGGGCCCCACATCCTAAGATGAGCTCCTTTTGAATCGCCCCTGGGGTTCCAATGACAGATTGCCGAACAGCACAATGACTTCTCTGAGAGCAAGTCTTGTGTAAGGATTCCTTTGGCTCTTGGAATTAAGTTTTTTCCCCCTTTGTCTCGATCTAGGCCTGGTTTTCGAGATCACACCTGTCCCAACACCACTTGATCATCTTTTTATTAACCGGACATCGTTAGACTCAAGGCAAAGCCATCATTATCTATACAACTTAATTTATATAACCAAGTTAGCATCTCCTGTTGAGACGCTACGGAGAAAAGACGTCAGAATAACCACCACATTTTCCAATGCTTCTGAGGAAGCCATGAAACCATAGAAAAAACAGCTGACAAACTGCAGTGTGGAATCCTTTCCATTGCTCTTCCTCATTCCCACATAAGACCAACTACTATGAAGATGCCACACAGACTGGATTTTAAAAACAATTTGAATTCCATATGACAACTTAACCTTCCTTTTTGTTTCACATCAGAAGAAACCACAATGGCTTAGAACAGAAGGTGTCCTACTTTTCCTTCTTTTTTAATGAAAGCGTTTTAGTGTTACAGCAACCCTGTGAGGTAGACTTTGGCTGATTTGGGGCAGATTTGAAGCCAGATTTCCCACATCAAAACTAAACAGATAGCGACTGAACTATGCTGGTTCTCAAGGGCAAGAGAAAAAGCACAAGTTGTTTTATTCAGATCAACAGAATAAGCATTGCATATTGTAGAGGGGAAATTGACATATAAATGAAAGTTCCCAAACTAACTTGCCACCCTTCCGGTTAAAAACTATTAAAATGCATCAAATCATTTATTGAAAAGCTTATAAAAAGGATAAAACAAACTTTTTGAGCATCATCATGCATTTCAGAATCTGGTACAATGAAACAGCACCTATAGCTTCAGTCTCTCTTTACTGAAAGTAGGAAATATATTTAAGGCCCAGGGATGAAAAAGCCAGCATTAGTTTTAAAATAGTTCTTTTAAAAGCAACCCCCCCCCCCCAAATCTATGTAAATCAGCACACACCCGTCTGTTATAGAATCCAGACACATGTAGCAAAAACTACACATGATAGCTGCAGAATGTGGACTTTACATCCATTGGTATAGAAGTTA
This sequence comes from Podarcis liolepis, assembly GCF_965112155.1. Taxonomy (NCBI): domain Eukaryota; kingdom Metazoa; phylum Chordata; class Lepidosauria; order Squamata; family Lacertidae; genus Podarcis; species Podarcis liolepis. Next base: position 31,877,060 of record NC_139563.1, read on the forward strand.
TATTTTGCAACACACCAGTTGAGTATGTTTCCATAGTATTACAAACAAACCAGAACCAAGCTTCAGCTTCCCCTTTCAAAGGAATGAAAATCTGCAGCACAAATCCTCCATTAGCATTCATTTTTATCACTGGCTTTACATCTGCCCTGACTTTTGATGTGTCAGCTTCACAATAAAGGGGCACCCACAGTTGCGTATCACAGAAAATATACAAGGGAGGGAGGGAAACAAGCACACAACAAGACTCTGGAGGGAAAGAAGAAGCTATTTTTATTTTAAGAAAAAACTTTACAAAACAATTTACAAAACTCTGTGGAAAGGTCTGAAATGTAGCAGCTTTACCTCTCTTGGGGGATAAATTAAATCGTGACTGAGCCCCTGCTCTGACATTCTTTGCTCTTCCCTGGGTGCAAACACTTCCCCTTGGAGATGTTCTCAATCCAATATTGATGAATACGAGCAAATATTCACCCCTCTTCTTAACAACAGAAATGAAAATGTCGATGAAATGCAGAGAAGGAATCAGAATGAGTACTAAAAGCTCATGTCCCACAACACCACAAAACCTCCCTTTAAAATGGGGGCTGGTGACGTACATTAGTGATTTACAGCACAATCTTACATATGTCGCCTCAGATGTTAGACCCACTGGGTTCAATGGGACACTCCCAGGTATATATATACCTCAGCCTTGAAGGACTTACAAGTCAGACCAGCAAGCAGGCGGTTAACTTGGGCTAAAAACATGGATGCCTGAAAAGAAAAATATGACTTTGGAGTGCTGTAACTGCAGGCACATTTATATATCATTCATTTCCTCTTTTCTTGTCAATGCCGACGCTGCAATTCTGTGAGGCTGTCATAAAAGCTACAGTGGTTTTGAATACAGTGACAGTGTGTGCAGGGGGGGGGTGGCGGCTACAGAAGGGGGGGGGGAAGAGGGCATGTCAACATAAGTGTTTGCCGAACGCAGATAAGGAGACAGAAAAACGTTTAGATGCATGTAATGGTTACACCTTTAAAAACACACACACAAAAAAACAAAAAAACACAATGGAGACTATCTCCCCACTCTATTTAATGAAGCAAGACTGAGGGGAAAATAAACACCAGAAGCGTTTTGAGAAGCTCAAACATGTGGCAATATTGGGAACAGCTCTGTCAGGTTCGTTCTGCATTAAGGTAATAGACAAGTTGCCACCGACTTGAGAGACCAACATCTGTTCTTTGGTTAAGACTGATCGTTGCCAAATGCTTCTCCTCCCCACACAAATTCTCACCGTTTCCCACAGGTAGAAGTCAAGGCAACACCGCATTAATTAAGATCTTTCAGGGGAGTTTTCTTGGTTTGGATGGGGTCTCCCCCCAACTTCCCTAGAAATCGCTTGCTTAGTTAAAAATTATGAGCTCCTTTCAGCCCAATCTCTTACACAGGATGTTTTGCATCAGGATGAGACCGACCTGAGCTTAATGGGACGGGCACAGGTGTTCACAGGACCGTGCAGCTTGATCTCTTGGCATTTTAAAGACCAGTAGTTGTCGTCCGACCTGTGGAACACCCTCCCATCAGAGGTCAAGGAAATAAACAACTATTTGACTTTTAGAAGACATCTGAAGGCAGCCCTGTTTAGGGAAGTTTTTAATGTTTGGCGTCTTATTGTGTTTTGATTTGTTGGAAGCTACCCAGAGCGGCTGGGGCAACCCACTCAGATGGGCGACATATAAATATCAAATTGTTGTTGCTATTATTATTACAAGTACTGAAATGAACCTCAGACCCCCTTTTTAATAAGGAGAAGAAGAAATCTGAACATTGTTAGTGAGGAGAAGAGAGACAGCAGCATTTTAGCACATGAAGCAAGCCAGAAGCAGGCTGGAAAAGAAAAGCCAAAAGCCGAGGATCAATTTACTTTCTTCTCTTGGAAAGTATACAGAAAAAAAAAGTAAGTATGTGCACTGAAGGGAAGGAGGGGGAGAAGAGGATGGAAAACTAGGCACCAGCCCATACAAAAAAAAGAAGCTGCTATTTAATTAAAACCAGCTCTACCCACTGTAACAATGACCTGGAGCCAAACAAGGCAGAAGACGTAGGAGTCATTCTTTCTGCCAGTGAATGAGACAGCTGATCTCCTAAGCAATTCTTCAAGACAAGCAGTCAAAACTGGAGCGCTGCCTCCATTCACAAAAAACAGAATCCAGCAAGAAACATCTGGCTTCAACCACAATCTTTTCTTGTCACACCCCGGTAGGGGAAAAAAAAGAAGTAAAAGAGAGAGAGAAAACAGAGTAAACTTGAACTTCTTACATAAACACATCCATTTCCCTGCTTCGTCTCACATACGGCACAGGCTCTACAAGGACAGGCAAACTTAATATAAATGGGAAGTCAAGGAAAAAACTAAAAAGGTGCTGTCTGAAGGAAGAGGGTTATAGGACATACATAGGAGGAGAGGGGTTGGAAAAGAGGAGCAGATAAAGTGGATTAGAGGGGTGGATTAGAGGAAAGACTCCTATTTCTATCCCCTTGCTTGTCTAAAGAACTTTCTTCAGAGTATGGTAGCACTTACTCTCGTGATATCAGTAATTCCGGGTTATGAAGGATTAGGTATTTCCTTAAAGAAGTCTCCCACCCGCCCTGAAAAGACACCTTGGGAGAGGATATAGAACACAAACCAGGAATAAATATTAGTTTGATTATTTTGGAAGCAAGTTATTGAGTGGCTAAAATTTAGCAAATCAGTTGGACCTTGCTCTCTTCTATGCGACCAGTGAATATTCTAAAATGAACTCTACCAGAGAGTACGAGACCACCTGAAGAAAGCCCAGGGCATTTTTGCATCTTCTGGATGTACTAAAATTGTGAACAGTGCTGAAGGTTTTGTGCAAACAACTTTTAAGAACCCACACCTTTGCATGGAATATGAACAGTGTATAAAATTTGAGGCGATTTTAAAAGTGCGGCTCAGACTTAACACAAAGTTATAAGCATTTTTAAAACAGCCCCCGAAGGTTGTGAAGCTGGCGAACTGCAAGCTAGAAATCCTCAGTGGCACAAAATAGTTCACTGAGCCTCATAAAGCTCAGAATTGCCAATTTGGAACATCATTTGTGACACTTAAAAGCTTATCCCCCCCCCCCAACTTCAGGAACCTGCTGTTTCCGAAGTCCACCTCTGTCCCCAAACAAAGAATAATCATGTGTGCTAGATTTCAATATCATTTTTCAAATACTTCTAGACTTTCACTGTACTGGGTTCGTTCCAAAATCCCATTGATTGATTTCTCGACATTATTTCCTTCATTGGATTATGTGGTCTTAAAAAGGATAGAGAAGAGATTTTTTTATTAAGCACCGGACCAACAACTGCAGAGCAAGATCCTTAGACTTAAGGCTGCAATCCTATATCCAGTTAACATGGAGCAAGTCCCACTGAAGTCAGAGAGACTCTCTTTTGAGTAAACAAGTATAGGATTGCAGTTACAAAGTTATTTCAACTCTCTTGACTGGGACAGGCGGGGTGGAGATGGAAGTTGGACTGATTTACACCACGATGTTGCACATTTTGCATTGCTATTGCAATGAGAATTTGAGTGTTATGGGAGGGGGCACCGACTTCTACTGGCAACTTTTAGTTTCATTTTAAAAAGAAAGAGGCAAGAGTCAAAGCTGACAAGGGTGCTCATAATATACAGGTGTTGACAGTAGAAAGTGACCTGATGCATAGCCTTTCTTAAAAAGTTTACTCACCAAAGCTGACCAATATACAGTAGGACCAATATATTTTAAAGAAATCAAGACCTTATTACCTGGGCGCCACCTTGTAGAGAGAAGCAATTCCTTCACCTACCCTTCTGATTAACAGATTAGCCTACATAAAAATTCCAGATGACACTTTGCCAAATCAATACTAATGTTAACAGAAAGAGGGGCTTAATAATCTCTCCTACAATATTTACATTATGGTTATTCCATTCATCTTTTTTAAAAAATGTTTTCAAGAAGGATTTGAAAGCATACTTCCCTTTTAGCTTATTTTTCTTTCAACCACAAAAGTGTTTCCAACATAACACAGCAGGCTTTCAGCACCAGTTACTTCCCCCCTTTTTCTTTTTCTTCTTCTTTGTTGTTGTTGTTACAGAACAAACAGCTGGAGCTTCCCATAATGAAAAAAATACATTATGTTCATATTTGAGCTGATTATTTCGAGTCAATAGCTAACTTCGATTTGTCAAGGCAAACTTATGCAATAGTGACAGATACAGTACAGGGCTTCTACAGTATGCTGGGTCAAGAATGGGGCCGCCATGACTTCACCCGGTATGGAGAGTGCAGGGGAAGAAATCACACACAGGGGTACTGAAATCCTTTTATCACCTGACAGCAAGTTCCCCCGATTTAAGGGAACTTTTACATGCGTGCATAAAAAGAGCCCGAGTAGTATTTCACTATGAGGAGACGATATTAATGTTTGACTAAACGAGGAAATTATTAACAGGCTTTCCTTATTATTTCTTAGTACCCTGATATCGATTGCTGATTCCAACGACTCAGCACCACTACAAAAAAGGAACAGGAGTTTTGTTTCGTCCCCCCCACTGAGGGGGCCAGTGATTTAATTCTGTTCCTCCCATGTGAAGCAGGAACAAATTCTGTCAAACACTCTGCAGCGTCCTTGCACTACAGGATGCCACAAATTTTTGAATGTGACATTCTGGGTTTGGCACAGTGTACACATCACACAACAGCGACAAAATAAGATGGCCTGCTTCCATTCACCACTTTGAATTATATTCTTCCTCCAATACATATGTAAATCCCATTGTTACCGATGGCACTTTTTTGTGCCTACACTGAAAAGAGAATAGACTGTTTATGATTACTCATTTTAAGCAACATTCTCTGCAGAAGAATAGGGATGCTGATAAATATGCAGCTGAAGCGTCTCAACTATTAAGGGCAATTCTTTCTCATCCCCACCCCCTCAATCCTTCATATCCACAGAGTTAAGTATGTTGCAGTGCAATAGAGAGGAGGGTTTTTTTCCCCTGACCTGGTTACTACCCAGTGGGAGTTCCGAACTCATAGGAGAATCTTGTCAATTGCTATTGCTCCAAGTTTTTTAAAAGAAAAAAAGTGGGGGGGGGGGAGAGAGAGAGAATCAAAATGTCACGGTCACTTTCCTGGCCACAGAGCTTCATGAAAATAATTATGTGAACATGTAGCAAGGTGGCCAATTTGGCAGGGCTGCAACTTTATAAAGAACCAGGAGGACATCAATTGACAAAATCGAGGGAAAGGTAAAAAAGAGATTAGTTTAAAGAGCTGTTTAGAGATTAAAAAGTCATCGCTGGTCAAATTGCAGTTGGCACTGCATCCCCGATGGATTGAACCTTTGCACCACATCCCATCCTTAAACCCCCTTCAACATGCAAAAAGCAATTTAAGAAATTGTGATGGTGTAGTTTGTTTGTTTTGGGTTTTTTTTTTAAAAAAAGGAAGTCCTCTTCTTCCAACGCACAAACATGCAAACTTTAAACTGCAGTTATTTCTAAGTAATGTGGAAGTAACTAGATCAGTGCCACCTTTAAAAGTTTATTTAGCGGTTGAATCAGTTATACATATTTCTGTGCAGTCCTTCTTTTCAAGTAGCATATTTCAGTAATACTATCTTATTTTACTTAGCTTCACTAAAAGTGCAAGCCTACACATGTCTACTCAAGAAATAAGTGTCATCGAGTTTCCTGGCTTACTCCCAGGAAAGCGGATATGGGATACATGTCTACCAAGAAGATAGTCTCATTGTCTTCCATTGGGCTGGATCCAAGTGCACAGGATTGCAGTTTAAATTCTCAATTCACCAGCATGGATGTGTACACATACAAATTGATGACTGGTTTCAAATCCTTTCTTCCTGAACATAACAGGCAACAGAAACTTTCTTATGGAAGGTATGAAAATACTCGATCACTTTTCAAAAACAGTGATTCAACAGCAAGAATACTGACTCCAATAATAATTTCTCGCATGACTGCCAATACCTAGGTACTATCAACTTAGCCCAAATCCAACATAGATTCAAACAAACTGTAATTAAAATTTAAAAAAAAAAAAAACTTGCATCACTCTGTTGGGAATTAAGAGCCTCATTCCAGCTTTTGCAGTTTTGATAATGTTCTGGTTTATTAAGCTGAGTAAGAAGTTGTTCAGAGATGTTTAGTAAAGTTACCTTAACATAATGAGTCACTGTTGCATTTTAAGGGGGATTTCAGAGAGCAGGTCCTATTTCAAGTGCTCTTCCAATTTAAAGTTTAACCATCTCTTATGTATACAAGGCACCTGGATTCTCTATAACTAATGCTGGATATAAAAAGCATGACTAAGAATAAAAGTTTAGAAAAAAGGACGGAAAAGCTTACACTATATATGTGCTAACAACTTGGCAAAACTATATGGAGAAATATCAAAAAGCTAGTCAGTCTATATACCATTACAGCATTTTCTCCTTTCTATGTTAAGCAATCACATTCAACCCTCCCTTCTGGTTCTCCCCTCCGAAAGAAACAAAATGTCCATTCAAACAAACAATAATGCACATTCAGCAAGAGATTAAAAAATATAAAAATAAAACCCTGAATTCTCAATGTGTACAAGCAAGTCAGAATATATGTACAGTACTAGTTACATCCGAATGAGATGGGATGTTTCTAGTTAAAGGTAATATATATTAAAAAGAATGCAAGATAATCTATATTGAGTCATCTTCATGGTGCAAATAAACAGGATTTAAAATAGCCGAATGCGTCACAGAAAACAGCATCAAAATATAACTCAGCTAGGAACAACTTCCCTTGCCTTTGCAAAACTTCTAACATCTCATTCTGTTCAAGTCAAAAATTCACAGCTATTCAACTTCAGCATTACAACTTATTTTCTTTATAACTGTCAGCAGTGCTGCAGCAAAGGCATCAGATTTCAAATGCTCACAAATAAAAGAAACGAGGGGGGAGGAAAGACAGTTTCTCTTTTTAAAAGAAAAAAAAAAGGATTGCAAAATAACAAAAAACATATAAACCGCATTGCCCCTTCAGCATTTCGATACACACCTAATGTTCTGTGTTGTGAGCAAGGTGGGAAGAAGACACTTGCACCTAAATCTTGAAGCATCCCGTCCTGATGAACCCAGAGAAACTATATTCTGCCATCAGAAAAGTACTTCCACCAGAAGACCAAACAATTGCATGCACTGCTCTAAAGGAAAGAGCAAGCCCAGATCTGGCTGTATGCAGTCTCTTGAGGTACAATAATATAAACCTGATCAATTGCAATTAAAATCTGAACAGAGGCTTGGAACTTGAAGTCTTGGAGCATTAGTTCTTGCCAAAAGCAGATGTGATTGTGAGCTGGAAGCAATTTCTCCTGGTAATTTGTGATGACATTGGGTAGAGCAGCCCCAGAGTCCCTAAAGACAAACTCATCAGAGGCTCTAATGTATGCATGACACATGAGGTGGCTTTTTTAGAGCTCAATTAATTGGGCTGAACATTAAGACAGCAAGTTCAGGACTTTTTCCTCCCCCCCCCCACTCCCGCTCCACCAACCCACCCTCCCCTTTTTTCATCCAGAGTTGTTTTTTCCCTTTTTCATTTTTTTGCAAAAGGACTTTCCCCCCCTTACCTTCTGCAAGCCATGTCTCCTGTAATTGGCTCAGATCTTGAAACAGTTCTAGGAAAAGAGGAAGAGATGGATAAAGGACCTTTCAATTTATACATAAAGTGCTTGCATGTACTTCACTCCCCAGCCCCCAGCCCTGTAAAGACAAATACTTGTTAATTCTATTCTATCTCATTTTGCCTAGATTCAAACTGGAAATACCCCCATCGTGCTGCATTATTATGATTTCAATTAGACAAAAAACATATGTAACCGAGCGCTTTTATTTCGCTATCAACCCAGGCAATAATAATCAGTACCCTTTTCAGCTAACTTGCACACATGGCACAGCATGTCTGTTTCCCCGGCACACTTATTTCTGAGTGAGTCCTGCTGAAATCAGAGGGGCTTATTTCTGAGTAGATGCGCATAGGATTGCACTGTTAGTCACTCAAAAGACAAATGCCCAGCATGACTGTTTGCATGTTTGTACAGAAGTAAGTCCCACTGATTTCACTGGGACTTACTCCTAGCTAACCAAGCACAGTATCCTAGCCTCATTTTCATTTAAAATAATCTTGTTTCTCCTTAAAACAATTGAAGACCTGTTCCATAAAGCTTTGAACGAACAGCTGCGGTGATTTGCACCCAGGCTGGATATGTAGCACTATTTTTCCCCTCTTTTTTATGTCAGAGTAAAGCAAGGGCTCCAGGTTTCTTATTACACTACACACTCGAATCCAAACCTGAGAAGTATTTGAACCCAATGTCTGCATTTTCCGGACTTAAGTCATTCTGATTTACATTTAGTTACTTGCAGGACTGCAGCAGTTTGGGAAACTGATTCAGAATGATCAAAACATTATTATTTGAGAGAGAGAGAGATTTAACAGAATATTTGCAAATACTTAACCACTTCCCAAGTTCCTACAGATCAGTCTTTGCAGGTGGATGTTGAATGCTTGTGAAGTTTGTTGGCTAAAATCAAGCTTGGGGGATAGAGGGGGGTCTCTTGTTGCAAGTGTCCAGACTGTGTGGACATTGTGAAGGTTTCTAAATGAAATTCTTAGGGCTCCCAACTTCACAAGAGGCTGAAGCGGCTCGCTTGCAGTGTGAGAAAAAGTTGTGTGGGTCTCCATATACCCACCTCGCCCAAGGGATTGTCACCACACAGAACAATCTGTACAAGAAATGCCACTGCAGAACAGCTGATCACTGCATGCGCAGGAATCTCCTTCCTGGCCGAAACAACCTGAAATAGGATTGCAGTGACACTGCTATGAACTCCTAAGAAGTTAGCTTTGGGGGGACTTTCTGGTATGAGCTGTTTTTTGAGGTTAAGGTATAAGCTACCCATTTCCCTCTTTGTGTTTCATGGTATTGTCAATGCTACTGGCCAAATTAAGTGAGCAGGATGCTAAGGGTAGCTCACGCCCGGGAGGGCGGGGTATAAATAAAATTTATTATTATTATTTTAATAGTGCCACAGATCCTTTTGCCCTCTTATCACCGATGTGGACAACACCCTGGTTGGGCAGGCGGTCTACGTCACGAGTTCACTATCTCTCCGAAGAGCAGTAGGGTCAGCAGCACAAAGAAACTTTCTTGCGATGGGGAGCCAGCGAGGCCTCCAAGCAAAGGAGCCGCACACACGATTCTAGGGTCCATCATGTCAATCCTCACCTAATTCTCACCTCAGGTGTATGACATTATTTATGTCCCTTCTGTGCAGCAATACCTAACACAGAGAAGGGTGACTCATGGAGAGATACAGCAGCTTAGCAGTGAATTGCTTTTGTCATCTTGTGTCACATCATTAAATGTGGTTTTCTCGTCTCATTTCTATAAATAGAGGTAGACAAGAATCCCAACTTAGGGAGGTGGGGGAGAATAAAAACAACAAAATATTTAGAAATAAACACCATAGGGCAACATGTCGTCAAGAGTGGCATGGCGGGGTGGGGGGGGGGCCAATACAATTTATTCACCCTCCCTCCCCCAGCACAAATCCTCACCTTCTGAGTCATGAGCCAGATCTCTGTTAATGAATTTTCTTTTCCTGACATTTGTTGGTCGCTCATTACAGTTTCTCCCACAGGGATTCTACAAATAGAAAAGATTGGTTACTTTGTTAAAGAATAAAGAAAAGGAGAGGGGGGGAGAAGAGGCAACACAACAACTCACACTGGCAGTATATTTAAAAAAATATTAAGAGCTGAAAGAGATAGGTGGTAAAACTGTTTAAAAATGGCTCGAAAGCTAAATAGCAAACTAGAATTTTGTGATCGGATCACCATCGTTCTTCTTCTTCAGGGGAATATTTTATGTCTCAACCCACCTACTCGAAACACACATCTGTACAGAGAAACACTGCATAAAGTATATAACATATTTTTAGAAATTTACAACACTAACACCTACATAAAAGTATTTTTTTTAATGTCAACCATTCACTAAAGCTAGTTGGGAGACGAGGGAGCTGATAACAAGAGGCTGCTTTGTTTTCAAGGCTTATTTGTCATCAAAGTCCCTTTTTTTAAAAAAAATGGACAGGTTTTTAAAAAAAATGTAAGTTTGTTCCATCTGGCAGAAACTTTGAAAGCAGGATCAGACCTTGCTGCTTTTATCTTCTTCCACTAATACTGGGGGGGGGGGCAGGCGGGGGGGGTGGTTTTGTTTTTATCCAGTCTGAGGTGGTCTTTCGAAGAAAAAAAACAGAATATATCGAAATAAAAGTCTACCTCACAGAAACGGCACAGGAATCCTCCTCTCACTGCAAATATATATATTTCCTCTGTAAAGCTTTCCCTCCCCCCTCCCCTTTATTTCCCCCTGACCCCCAAGAAATCCAAGTTTAAACAACTTTGGAGCTGATCACTCACATTGGTGACCATGTAAGGCACTTGCTGGTCATAAAATCCATCCATTCTGCAGACTTTTGCCGAGTATTTTTTGTTGCTGTTGTTATTGTGATTATTTTCTGGACATTGGACTTAAAAGAGGCTTTCTCCAGATGTAGTCTTCCAGCAGCCTAAAAACAAGAACACAAAATGGCTTTTAGATTTATTTTTTTCAAAAAAACAACACACGCACACACTCATGAATGAACCGCTTGAATTTGCATAGCTAATGATCCTCCCAGAGTCCCATTCATAAAAAACACACACACATCCCTCCCTCCCTCTCTCGCTCTCTGCGCTGCCTTCTGTGGGTTACAAGCAAGAGCCGGAAAAAGGCAGCCAGAAAGAAGGAAAGGACTTTTTAATACAAGAAATCAAATGGAGAAGGAAAGCTGTTTATTGGCATGCCCGTTTCGTCCCTTGGAGCGCGCTGGGGGGGAAATTAGCCCCGTTCATTCGTAAACGTGTGCAGAACTAGCAATGGCGCACGACAAAACTCGCGTTGCACCTAACGGGAGGGAGAGAGAGAGAGAGAGAGAGAGAGAGAGAGAGAGAGAGAGAAGGCTGAGCTACCTTTCTTTTTTTTCTTTTTTTGCAAACCACAACCACGTAATCAGCCGAAGCTACGAACAACAAAGTTGCTGCAAAGACCCACCTGAAGGTACCGCCGGACGATCGGCTGCGCGCACACGCGCACACGCACGCCCCTAAAGAAGTCCCTCCAAATTTAATTAAAAAAAACATTAATTATTTCCCAGCACTTCCCCCTTGGAAGCGAAAAGCGCCACTGACAGGGTTTCTTATTCGGTGGTTTTTCCTCTATTTCTCCTCCAGGGGCCTCCAATCCAAACTGATGGATCTCCGCATCCCATTGGCTCTCCGCGTCTTTCACAGGATCAGATTTCTGCCTGTCACTCAGACTGCCTCTCACCCCCTCAGGGAAAAAGGGAAAAGACGGATCCTCCCGGATTTCGGCAGGGGATTCGACGGATCGTTTACTTCGTCATTTGATCATGTGTGTGTGTGTATGTATATATATATATATATATATATATATATATATATATATATATATATATATATATATATATATATATATATATATATATATATAAAAAATAAAAAGACAGGTCCTCCAAAATAAACTCTCCTTTACGCAAAGGATCTGTGCGACTCTCGGATTCACAGCACCTCTTCTAGACAGACCGTGGCCCCCAGATCCGGTAATTTTGCGCCCCCGACCCCAGCACGAAATGATTTTGTTAAGCAACTTGGAGTGACCGCCCCCCCCACCCACCCACAGTGCCAGCAATTGCACGCACTAAACGTAACAAGTGCGAATTGTTTTGTGTGTTTATCATCAATTGTGTGTCCAAATACAGCCCCAGCCGGTGGCCAGATTCTGGCCCAAAGCTCGCCACCAGGTCCGCAGCCTAATATGAAGAACTTGCTTGTGGGGGAGACAAGTCGAATGCCAGCTGATTTCCTACTTTAGAGCACACTGCAAAGGCCGTTGCGCACAAGCAATGTGAGATTAAAATTGTAGTTGGGTTTAGGATTGTTTCACCAGCGTGTCGTAGGAACATAGGAAGCTCCTCATATTTCAAGTCAGACCACTGGCCCATCTAGCTTAGTATTACCAACACTGACTGGCAACAGCTCTCCGGCAGGGGACATTCCCAGCCGTCCTTGGTGTTGCCAGAGTTTGGACGCGGGCCCTTCTGCGTGATGCTTCCCCGTCTACTTTCTGGAACTATCAATAACAGGCAGGCAACTTTGTTGCATTGTTTTCAACGTTTGCTTAAAAAAACATTGTTCTTGAGGCAAGCCTACCCAAACATGTACACTGGTACCTCGGGTTAAGTACTTAATTCTTTCCGGAGGCCCGTTCTTAACCTGAAACTGTTCTTAACCTGAAGCACCACTTTAGCTAATGGGGCCTCCTGCTGCTGCTGTGCCATCGGAGCCCGATTTCTGTTCTCATCCTGAAGCAAAGTTCTTAACCTGAAGCACTATTTCTGGGTTAGGGAGTGTGTAACCTGAAGCGTGTGTAACCTGAAGCGTATGTAACCCGAGGTACCACTGTAATTCTATTATATTTGTTCTTTAATTTACTTATCTTATCTCTATTATGCCTACTTGTTTCCAAAGTTTGCTTTCATTTGTTATTTTTCATCAGTATTTTATATTCTTCTTATGCGAACTGCTTAGAGGTTTTTTTGCTGATCAAGAAGTGTATCCATTTCATTTTTTAAAAAATATAATCAATAACATTTATGCAATTTTTTCACCACCACATGTAAACATTTTTGGTAACGTCAAAATGTGTATCGGTAGATCTTTGGGACAGACTCTTTTTAATGGCAATGGGGAGCACTGGCCACGGAGAGAGAAAGCCTCTTGGCCTCAGCTGCTGGCCACACCAGAATCACAAAACTGCAAAGTTGGAAAGGACCATGAGGGTCATCTAGTCCAACCCCCTGCAATGCAGGAATCTTTCACCTAACATGGGTCCTGAACCCACAACCCTGAGATTAAGCATCTCATGCTCTACCATCTAAGGGTGTGATCTGCTTTGCAGGAAGAAAGCAGCTGACTGGCTGCAGAAGATTCCATCTGCTTTCTTGCACCCTTGGAAAGGAATGTGGGAGGGCCTTCCTTTTCCCTCCTTTTGATCCTAGAGGCTGCCCTGCTGCTTAGTCCCCACCCTCTCCTTTTGATTGGCCCAGCTGGAGAGGAAGAGGCGGGGCGATGCTTACTGTCAGCAGCCGTGCAGCAAAAGAGGCAGCTCTGCTGTGGGGCACACAGTTGCCCCAAAGATATAAAGGAGAGAGATTATTGACTGGTGGATATGCATGCAAGTGAGTGAACCATTTTTCTTTCTGTCCACAGCTTCTTTCCCTATTTTATTTTAGTCCCGCCTTTTGTTTGTGTGTGTGCCCATGTTTTCGGCATTAGCGCTTTCAGATGCCCAGATTTTCTGCAACTCATTGTAGGCTTCTGAATGTCATGGAGTGTTACTCCAAGCAACAAAGCATACATGCATACATGCGCACACACACACAGAGAGAGAAAATGCCCAGGTGTATTATAGCAATATGCACACAAATTAGGTGTGCATAATTGCAAAGCGAAATTTTCTGGATACACCCCTGAATACAGCGCAAGTGAAACCCTTGTAATTTTTGTCTTTGCGTTTTCGAGATCATGAATCCTAACATACTGCCTCTTATATCAAATATAGATCTTAAAATAAATGATTATATGAACTTATGGGGGGGGGGCTTCCAAGTTAGAGAAAAATGACATTGACATGCAGTGCAATTAGTACATATTGCTACAATACGATGTTTCGCAGGAACCAATTCATAATAATGAATGAAATATAAAAGAGAACTGGAATGTGGTGGGCTCAAAAGAATGTTCTGGCCCCTGGCCTTGTAAGTGTCTTTAAAAGGGGGCTACTCTGGGTGATTTGTACAAGATCAGCAAAAGTTTCTGACTTAGTTGTTTCACAATAGCAGCACCTAAAAAGAGTGTTCTCCCTACAATTACACTGCTGAAAAATGACTGCTTTGGAAGAAACCAGGAGTAGTTTTTTATGTGAAAGGACTTGTGTGGCTTGGTTTTGGTACTGATTGAAAATCCCTAGGCTTGAGCATGTGTAAAGGGACCCCTGACCATTAGGTCCCATCATGACCGACTCTGGGGTTGCAGTACTCATCTCGCTTTATTGGCCGAGGGAGCTGGCGTACAGCTTCCGGGTCATGTGACCAGCATGACTAAGCCGCTTCTGGCAAACCAGAGCAGCGCACAGAAACGCCGTTTACCTTCCTGCTGGAGCAGTACCTATTTATCTACTTGCACTTTGACATGCTTTCAAACTGCTAGGTGGGCAGAAGCTGGGACCGAGAAATGGGAAACGGGAGCTCACCCCGATCGGCAAGTCCTAGGCTCAGTGGTTTAACCCACAGTGCCACTCGCATCCCTGAGCATGTGTACTTTAATGCACGGTAATTCCACCAGTTTAAGCCACTGTTTTGTGGGTTGGCTAAGATTGACTAATCTCATGGGGGGTGGGGAGGAACCAAGTAGATTCCACATGCCTGAAATCTGCACATTTCTGCATTGAGAGAACAGATTCCAGTCTGTGAGAAAGGATTTGCATGGTGACAATAGTATGCCAGGGGTCCACTAGGACACAGAAACAAAAGGGATGTTAAGGTGGAAACAGCATGGTGTGTTTCACATCTCCCCTCTGCACCCAGTGAAGCAAGGAGGAAAGTTTTCCAGTGTTTTATATTTTTCCCACGGGAAACTCAATGTTTCGTAAGTTCATTAGTAACAACGAAGGGATGTCAACTCTGCAAATATAGCATTAGGCAAGCTTGACAGTTTTGACTTTGTTTTGTTGGCTGAATACAAGTAAGGCAAACATGCTAAATTAGATCACCCTCTAGGGCATCGGGAAATTTCCCGATGCAAAGCGCCCTAAGGAAATCAGCTTAATTTGCATAAAGGGAAATTTTCTGGATTTATTTTTTTTCAAATTCGCATTGCCCCCCCCACAACCCCCCCCCACATCCTAGGGTGCATCCCCTCCCCCGCTGAGTGTATATTCAGGTGATCTCCTTCCCCTGTTGGTCCTTCATGAGTTGAACTGTTCAAAAGGTGGCCTTATCTTCCTACTTTACAGTCCTCTGCTTGAAGGGAGGCCAGATTTAAGTCCTGCTTAAAGTCATAAGAAGGGAGAGCAGGAAGGGGCTTGGAGCAGAATTTGCAGGTACACAGGTCACTTGGTCACAGACTTCTCCACTATGGAGAGGTCACCTGTATTTCCATTTAAATTACAGTTACTTATATCAAATTATATAGTATACTGTATTTTATATGATGTTCTGTATTTTAACAATGTATCTATGCAATTCTGCACAGGATGCATAGAATACTTTTATTTCCTTTTAGGTTGAAATGACCAGGATAGTTGCGACAACAAATAAACTTTGACAATGACATCAAATTTTATAATCTATATATACAGTGGTACCTCGGGTTACAAACACCTTGAGTTACAAACACTTCAGGTTACAGACTCCGCTAACCCGGAAGTAGTACCTCGGGTTAAGAACTTTACCTCAGGATGAGAACAGAAATCGCATGGCAGCGGGAGGCCCCTTTAGCTAAAGTGGTACCTCAGATTTCAAGTTAAGAACGGACCTCCGGAACGAATTAAGTTTGTAACCAGAGGTACCACTGTATACACACACACACACACACACACACGACCCACCACAGGTCTAGTCTATTGTTTGAGGGCCCCCCAAACCATGGAACTGACTCTGGTAGCTCTTCCCAGTGAGCAGGTTGATAGTCATCTGCCTGCAGCAGGCGTGAAGCTAGGCTTTATTTCACCCGGGTCAAAGACCCAGCTTGGCGCGCATACACACACACACACACACACGTGCATTTGTGTACACACACAGAGGCTGGGAGCCTCAATGGGCCCCTGGAGACTTCGCCCGGGCCAAAAAACAAACCAACTGGCTAGCCCCCTTGTAGCTATGGTTCTGGCCTGCAGTCACTGCCTGGTTCTGCTGCTTGCTCACCTGCTGCTTTGCATTTGCAGAAAAGAAGGGTAAGCGTTTCACCAGTAGCACTAGTTGCTGGGTTCCTCCTCCCACTTCCAAGGGCATAAGGGTGGGACCTAGCTGGGCAGCAGGCACACCGCAGCTCTTCTCTGAGCATGCTCCTGCCAGCAGCTGCCAAGATGGTCAGAAGCACTGACGGGTGCAGTCAAAACTCTTGCAAATCCAGTCCTTGCTCATTTCTGTGAAGGCACTTCATCCTGGCACCCATGTTGCAGCTGATTCCCAGTGGGAGTTTGTGCTCAGGTTAATGCACTCCCCGCTCCTCCTTCTACATTCTACATACATATAAAATATATCGTTTGAGAAAGACTTTCAACAAAAGTTCTAAATAATTGGTCATATTGCTGCCATAGTTTTGTCGCTGCACTGCTGTTGTTACTGTTATCGGTTATGATATTGTGAGTTGCCTTGGTTAGGCTGTGCCCAATAAACACTTTTATAAATAAATGAGTCAAAGGGGAAATATATTAACGTAAAGCCCCTACTGTTGATAGTAGGTTTTGCTCTCTGTTTTAGGGATTGGTACTAATTGGCTGGTGTTTGCCCCCCCCCCTATTTATTTATTTATAGAAATTATATTCTACCTCTCCTCATTTCTGGACAGACCTCAAGGGCCGTCCCACAAAGAGCAAATTAAAGTAATCCATCTGGGAAGTCAGTAGTGCTGAATGACTGTGGTCAAGCTACTGGCAATTAACTGAGTTTTTATTTTCTACATTAGGGAGGTCTACAAAGGCAGCTGGTCTCAAAACGCCATACAAAGAACTACAAGACTTCCACTAATTTAGGAAGTGTGCACGTGTCTGTTAGTTATAAAGGTAATCTGCAAATGGCAGTCACTCTGAATGGAAATTTACAATTTGGCCCAATTTCAGAACGGGAACGGAAGAAGCGAGAAAGCAAGGGCTTGACGTTTGTTTGCATGTGTTTCGAAATCGAATCTTGATTGAGAAAGAGAATTAAAGGAAAGAAATAAACATTCCCAATAAGAGCAATGGTCTCAAGGTGAAGTTACAGCTTCACAGAGACCTAGGTTTGGGGGCTGTTGCCGTGTTTGCACATTGCAACGTTCTAAAACCTGTAGAGAATATTTGCAGTCAGTTTGCATAGATTGCCACTGAATCCCAATTGTTGGGAAGGACCAGTGGGAGAGAGCGAATGCTCTCATGCTCTGCTTGTAACCTTCCCAGAAGCATCTCAGAGGAAGGAAGATGCAGGAGTAGACGGTCCATTGCTCTCATCCGGCAGGATGCTTCTGATGCCCAGATTTCAGATTCAGGTGCTGCAGCTCCAGTGTTTGCAGTGCTCCCTTAACTGGCTCAGCTCCCCTCTGCTTTCCAGCGGGGTAACCAACCCATATAATAATTATTTTGCACATACGGATGCTTCTTTTCTGAATTCTTCTTTCCCCGCAACTGCTACCACCAACTAGAGTCCCCACCACCCCACCCCAAGGTCCTGGGTCAGGAAGGAAGAAAAACACACACTTCAGA
Source organism: Podarcis liolepis (assembly GCF_965112155.1). NCBI lineage: Eukaryota > Metazoa > Chordata > Lepidosauria > Squamata > Lacertidae > Podarcis > Podarcis liolepis. The sequence goes on from NC_139563.1 coordinate 31,894,751, forward strand.
TACTGCGAGACTCCAGAAAAATTACAGGAATAAAGTTTCAATGCAGACCCTAGCATAGGAAAGGCCAGCATTGGTATTCTCTGGACATTGTTGGACTACAACTATTATTTGTTGCTGTTGTTTGTTTATTAATAGAATATTATTTATTAAATTAATATTATGTATTAAATTAATACATTGATTAATATATTAATTCCACTGGGTTGCTCAGATACGTGACTAAGCTGAAAGGCAGTTTGAATACTTGCCAATCTGATTCCTCCAGAACGAGAATTTAGAATAGGGTTCATTGATGCCGGCTTTCTGTAGTTAGGATTGCTCCATTAGACAGGTTTAATTAGAGCAATTCTATGCCACACCTTTGTACACTGTTATCAGGAAAAAATCAGCTTATTCCCATAAAAGCTGTCTTACAATGTTAGTCTTCGTAGTCAGTCTTCGTTAGCTGGGGCTGATGGGAATTGTAGTCTAAAACACTTTGAGAAGCCGCTAGATCCCCTCTTGTCTTTTCCTGCAGCAGAGCAATGTGATTACTCATCTGGAATATGAATATGGACATCCCTTCTAACATTTGAAACTATAATGGTGGCTACCAGTTGCATCCGCTTTCCTCTCACTCTTTTCTCACAACTTCTGGGGGAAGGTGTGGGGGCGGGGGGAAATGCCTCCTGCTTTTCAGCAAATCACATTTCCCCCTCTCGTTCTTTTATTAGAATTGTGCCAGGACACACACTGAGCATTAGAACATGGTGTACAAACAAGTCGAGAACACCGTCTACATTTCAAAGAGTGATGTAGACGCGTGGCAGGCGGTACATACAAGATTTCTGCCGCTGCCAATCCACTTCTCCTTCGTCATTCTAAATCAGTAAAGTTCTTAGCAGCACCTGTTACCCGCCATTTCAAATATATATATTTAAAAAGTTGAGTTTCAGAAAGAAAAGGCATGTGGTTTTCTCGCCCTTGCTCCCCCCATCCCATTCCACACCTTCGCCTTCTTTTTCTTCGTATTTCCAAACATAAAGCTTTAGTTTCCCCTAATAAACTAGCTGGATTCGTTGCATGGAAGAGTAAATTAATCTGCAATCTCCTTGCACTGGCAAAGAGTGCTTGATCAGATCAGATGTGGCCGAGGCTGGAACGATAGCTCCTTCATTAGCCAAAGGTTTTTTCCCCCCAATTTTGGTGCGCTTGTCACGTCACATCGGTAGCTTTTTCGATATCTGCGCACCAAGAACTTGAGTAAAATAACAGAGTACAGTAACTTGGCGTTTGCAAGCACGAGTTTCCACATCTTCTCGACTCTTGCAGAGACCAAAAATCAATACTGTCTCTTTGCTGGAGATTGAAAGTCACTGCTGATTCAATGGAAATGAGCACTCAAGAGCAATTATATTGTTTCACAGTGCTTACCACAATATCCTAGGCTTCTGTATTAGAAGCACTTACCATTCCTGCTTCCAAAGTCATGCAAGAGTGCCTTGCTGCTACAAACAATGGTTCCTGTGCGGAAGAAAAGAGGGCAGGCGGAAGTACCAGGGAGTGGTTTTGGACAGCCTTCTTCCTGAATCTGGGGCCCTACAGATGTTTTAGACTACGGTTCCCATCAGCCCCAGACATCCTACAGGTGTGCTCACTGTAGGCATGGAAGCCAGGAGAAGAGCTGCTCAGCAGGCATGGTGTTTGGCAGTGCTGTTTTTCTTTAAAAAAAGGTGCTGGAACTCACCACAAACACCTCCCTTGTTCTCTTAGAATAGCAATGGCGCCCACCTGAGAGATGCCGGAACTGAGTTCCTGTGAGTTCCAGTTGGAAAAAAGACCACAAGCCAATTGGGTGTGGCTCCACTGCCCGCTGCATACCATTTTCACACAGGAGAGTAATGCCTGGATGTGCATATCAGATCCAAAAATTAAAAAATGCAGCTCCTTTCATGCTGCTCTTAACCACCTCTGACACATGGCATTACGCATGATCCACTATGCCATGGGGTGGGGGAGCAAGCCACTCGCCACACCCCTGTCCCCCCTCGTGCATGTTGATTTTACCCACAAGACCTGGAAACGGCTTTTTATGCAAGCCACCTTGGGGATCCTTCGGGATAAGGAAGAGGGATAACAACCGAATAAGCAAAGGCATAGAAACATCGTAAATACATTGGCCATATAGCTGGTGTGATGCACTGCTTAGAAACAAATGTATCTGCCGCTTCTGTTAGCAAGTAAAGCACCAACTTTTCTGTTACTTTTCACCTATTCCTGTGAACTGCTTTTTAAAAGTACTGTTCTTTTGACAATCAGTCTCAGACCTTCAAGAATTGATCCAAAGAGTCAAAGGGAAAGTCAATTCGTGATGCAGCCCCTTTATGGGCTGCAACTGTGCCTTACTTCTGGAAGTCCTGGAAGGGTGAGAAGGAGTTCAGCTTCTGCAGCTATTTAAGCCTGCACTTGTCTGTACAAACTGCCAAAAAGGAAACCAATAAAACCTCAAGAATGGCGGGGATGATAACAAGCTTAGCCCTATAACAGTTGACTTCCCTCCCCTCCTCTCAACTGGTTTTGATTTCCCTCTCTCTCTTCAGTCAAGATTCCTAACCGCTATTTTTATATCTGGACAGCGCCGTCTTAATAGCTGTGGTGCTTTATAAATAATGAAATAATCATAAAATAAGTCTCCATCGTTATGCTGAAGCATTCGGTGTAAAAGTACAAAGCTGCAGAAAAAAGTATCAGATAAAGCTCATGAAAGAACCCCATTGAGATTCTGGGGTTTTATATACCCAAAATAAATTCCCTTTGTCTTTCAGAGAGTCCATAATTCATGCATCCCATTTCATAGTAAACCATCCACTCCAGCGGACCCGTCATAGTCATGTTCTTGGACTCCAACTCCCATCCAACATGACCAATGGTCAGGAGTGATGGGAGTTGTGGTCCAGCAACATCCAGGGGTGACCACACTGGCTAGCGTTTGATTTGTTTGAACTGAGTTATGCTTCTTATCCAATGTTTGCTGGAACCTGATCTCCGAACCCTTTTGGAACCATTTTGGTGAAAAGCCACCTTCAGCCTAGAATTAAAAACAGCTTCTAGACTCAATTCCCAAAGTGGCCTTCCCCTTGGGAAGAGAGGGAGAGAGGTCTCCAGCGAAGAAGCACATACATTGAGTGAACTGCATCCCAGTTGGGTTTCACATGGCTTATCCAATGATTTCAATGTCTGTGGCCCTTCAGACATTGATTCACAACAGCTCTCGTTATCTCTGGCCCTCTGCTGCACCAGCTAGAGATGATGGCAGCTGGAGTCAGACAACACCCAGAGTGCCACAAGTTCCTCATTCTCAAGTTAAGAGAATATCAAGTCTCAGGTCTTGCGAAAGCCCTCTGACTGATACCTCTGTGCTGTAGGCATTGTTGAACAACAACTCTCATCATTCCTGGTCATTGGCCATGCTGTTGGGGGCTGATGGGAGTTGTAATTCCACAACATCTGGAAGACCACGTGTTAGCCACCCCTGATATATGCCTTGCTGTCTAGTAACCAATTTTTTTAACAGAAGGAGAGCAACCAAAAATCAACAGCAGAACCCACGTGTCCATATGCCAAGTGTCAGTTTGCCCTGTGACTATATCGGCTCAAGTCACTTGTGGAACGATAACATCCCTAGGCATTGCAACAGAATCAGAAGCTTCCCTTATTCAGCTGCTTACATTTGTTCTTGTTTACACTGTGTCTCGTTTTTGATAGGAAGTTTACTTTCTAGCGTTCCTGTTTGGAAATCCAGCAGTGGTGAAGAAAGACACACTGCCCTTTGATTCGTGCCAGCAAGTGCAATGCAGTGGCTAATAAAATAGCTTTCAAGCACTTCTTTTCCAAGCTACAAATACGGTCTTTAATTGCATCTGTGGCAAAGATCCTAGTCATGCCTCAGGCCTATTCATATGGCATGATATGTATTCCATATACAATGATACAGATATGTGACATTCCTTCTGTAAGGTAAGCAATTCCACATTCCAAGTACAACTCAGTGTGCCCATTTAATGCAGAATCCAAGAGGTCGTCTATAAGATAGTCATAGCAGGCCTTGGAGTTCCTTATTAAATCAGGTGCTTTTCCCACAGCCTAATCATTTTGAAACCAAAGGTAATAATTATGCCATTTCTGTAAGTGTGACAGCTTCTTTGGTTTGTCAGGTCTGATTAGCTCTTCAACATCACTTGGGCTGTCCCAAAAGATTTCTGGCTCAAACGATCCCATTGGCAACAGTTTTGCTTTGTACTCCTGGCACAGAGGATGGCAACAGAGTTCTGAACTGTATCTGTACAGTTAATTAGGATGGGACACCTTGACTGCAGTCCACGGTTCCGCATCAAGTAGCTCTTGCATTTGCATCAGAACAGAAAAAGGCAATTCTGCACATATCAAGTATTTTCTCCTTATGGAAGACAACAGGGAGCACCAACTTGCCTGCAGCTCAAGATGACACCCTTTGCTTTGAATTCTGTGTGCAAAGGCTAGTTGCGCTAGTTTCCTAATCCTGGCTATTTGAAGGAAATCAAAACTAAGAAGAAGAAAACAGAAACAAAGTCATGTTCCATAGATATGTTTTCCACAAGTAGCCAAATTCATAATCTGAAATTTATTGAATGAATTGGTAACTGGAGACCAGTTTACATAACCATCTTATGACCCTGAATCTCACCTTTGTACCATGCCATTGGTAAGCCAATCATGCTCAGAATTACATTTTAGGTGCCTACCTTTTTAAGATTGGTGTGTGTAGAAGCTGTAGAAGCTACTGTGTTATCTTTGACAATCAAGAATGAACTCTGCCATGTGCATTCCTTGGGCTGGACATTCCTTGGGCTAGGTATTCTAATGTTTAACCCATTATGTTTTATTTATTCAGCATTTATTTATTTATTTATTCATTTAATTTTTTTTTGTGAGAAGTCCTAGCCAGTGATTCATATTCTAAAGAAACAAGACATTTGAAATGGAAACAATAGATCTCTTTATTGTTATCAAATGACTGTCCCTTGCCAGTTCTGAGTTATAATACTCACATACTCAGAGAACGCCGGTGTGGTTGCAGTCGTTAGAATGCTGGACCAGGAGCTGGGAGACATGGGTTCAGATCCCCATTCAGCCATGAAGCTCACTGGGTGACCTTGGGCCAATCACACTGCCTCTTAGCCTAACCCAGCTCACAGGGTTGTTGGGAGGATGAAATGAAATGGGAAGCGGGAGAACCATGCATGACTCCTTGGGAGAAAGAAGGGATATAGATGTAATAAATAAATAAGAAATTAAACCATGTTGGTCCCAATGAAGATTTAAGAATGACTGAATACGCTGAGCAAGAGTTTCAATACTCTTCTCAGCTGTATATGTTCAGCCTCGATTCACTTGCTGCAGTATGGAGCTAATGATACTATCCTGCCTTAGAAGGCTTTTGAAGGTTTGCTGGGACAAGGAATGTGAAACACTGTGAACCCTAGAAATCCCCTTGTGTTATTATCATTAGACTTTAATCCCTTAAAAAAGTCTTTTTGGTAGAAAACCCTCTAATATCAGCTACCTGCAGGTCAGTGATATCTCAACAAGAGCCACACAGCTTCTTTTAAACAACTTCCTTAATCTTGAGCATGGTAGAAAAACTGGTTGTGATTTTAATTACCCAAATAGATGTAATTTCCAGAAGGACAATATCAATTGTATTGAATAGCCAGATATAGTCCACTAAGATATCTTGCCTCATTGACAAGACAATGCATAGCTTCTGGAGCCAGCCTGTAGTGCTGACTTAAGTTCCATTAATATTATAAAGGGATTGTCCTCCCTTTAATTGCCAAGCTATTATCATGCCAACGCAAGGTCTTGGGGGAATTCTACTCCTTACAACTGTATTTTGTTGCATCTGGCATCATCCAACAAAAGAAAACTGAACTGTAATCAAAAGAAACAGAAAGCCTGTTAATTTTGAAGCAGAAAATAGAGATTAGAAAGCATTTATCAATGCAAAGAATACGTCTTGTTCACACACAACAGAGTAAAGCTTCCTCAAGAGATCCCCAATGGTATCAGTCAGGAACTTTAGACAGGACTTAGAGAGTCTTGTAGAGAGCCTGTCTGGTCTAATGGTTAGAGCACTGGACTGGGACCTGGGAGTGGGTTCGAATCCCCACTCAGCCATCATGAAACTCACTGGATGACCTTGGCTCAGTCACTATATATATAAAATGGGGATAGGGAGAATTGTGTTTGCCACCTTGAGCTCCGGTGGGCTAGAAGTGTTCTAATAATACATTCGGTCTGCCATAGAATTTCCAAACTCCCCTTTTAAACACCCCTGAAATTTTTCCTTTCAAACTGAAACTGCTTAAACCAAGAGATAACGTACGGATTGCCAGCCAAAATGGATTTTTCCCTTATGGTATAATTTGGATTGTTTAATTGCGGAACAGCCAAATGTGAATTTTGTGACTAGCAGCAGTTACAAATAAAAAAAAAAAGTATCAGCTGCATATTTTATCCTTTATCTCTCTCCCCCCCTTCACAATCTTCCTTTCTCTCTGCTCCCTCTCATTTTTTCATTTTTACATTCATTTAATGCCGTGTATCCTACTGTGGCTTCGTGCCTCTGGATTTGACCCTGTAGCCCCTTGTGTACAGAAGTAGCTGTGCTCAAATGAGTAGCACATTTCGGTTCACTAGGATGACGCTTGAGAGCCAAGTTGCTTGTCTGCCTAAGTGTTTCCAAGACTCAGCCACCAGTAATTAAAAACAAAAATCTTGAGAGACAGCCAAGGCATTGCATAACTACGACACATGCACTTTTTATTACCCTTCCATAGATTCTTCCCTTGCCAAAGGCATAAAGGAACAATGACATTGGCTCAAGGCCATCTCTAGAAGTATCCCATACATGTCAATGAATGTATCTCACACTTGCATAAAGTGACTTCTCAACTTCCATTCAGCCCTGCCAATTGCAGCATTTCATACCCTTCCATTGATAGTATAATGGATTAGTGTCTCCTGTACTTCCTCTGACTTCTGAGCCATTATGATGTCAATGGAAAAAGTCTTATACAAATTCTCCCACTCAAAGACGACATTTTAACACCCATATTTTAGATTTATATATGCAGTGATGCTAATGCTCTCATCACCCCGATATATTATATTATATTACACACACACATTCCTTTAGCTATTGACAGTTTGCAACTTATTTTAAGCTGAAACGCAAAACCGTTTTGGGTTACTCACAAAGCCAGTAAGTAAGTGCACATTCCAGAAGAGCATTCAGTTCCTGGAAAGAACACCCATTCAATTCAATGGGACTTGCATTAGGGACATTGTTGGTGGAACGTGTCCTTTAATACGTGTATAATACGATCATTATGTATGGGATTCTGCTCATTGAGCTGGGCAACCTAGTCAGATGGGCAGGGTGCAAATAAAATTATTATTATTACTATTATTACTATTATTATGTCAACAGTCCAGAGGGCTGCTGGTGACCAATAACCCAAATATTGCCACCTCTGAATCCATTGTCAGGCCAATCCGGTAACAAGGCTCTGACACTGGCTTATCAGGACTGAGGGGTACAGTCTAGCTGCATTTAGGGTGTGATCCTGTGCCCATGCAGCTGGGAACATGCCCCTGAGAAGTGAGCGAGACTAACTACTCAGTAAATATGTGTCCATAATTCCACTGAGCACTTTTAAGCTCCGTTTACGATGATGAATTCTATGTAAGCTCCTGATTATTAACTTTGAAATCAATTGGATGTGATCTGAAAAGTGGCTGAATCATGTTCTGGATGAATCCTACTACACAACAGGATAACACACTTTTATAGTACTGGATTGTCCCTTAAAACAGTGTGCACTCGTTTTTGAATTACATACTTAATGGAGTTCACAATAAAAATTTAGGTAGGATGTCATTATAGAGTCGGGTTGATTGTTAGCTTGCCTGAGTCTTCTTTAAAATAAAACAGGAGGGGCTGAATATAGTGTGTAGGTATGTTGAACAAACATTCCCCGTACTCCTCCCCAGGGGCTGGAAAAGGGTTAGTTTAACCTCCGGTTTGCTAGTCAAACTGAATTACTGTATCGTGAAATGATGCTTGTCCAAAAATTGTGTCACCAACTTGAAAAGTTTGGACTAGTTGATCCTCAGAGACTCTTTGAACTCTACAACTTTGTGATTCTAAGGTGCAAAGACTTCAGTATGGTGAGCAATAGTTCAGATGACATTTGCTGTGGACACTTCCAGACTTGCTACCTTGGGGTGGAATCCTGACAAATTCAGGACATGCAATTATGGTGGGTTAAATGTTGCATTTTTTACATATAATGAAGCAGAAGCGTTCATTGGATTTAACTGGGGCAACCCAGTCAGATGGGCGGGATATAAGTAATTAACAACTACTACTAATTAATAATAATTTCTTTATGGGGGGAATGTTATCTGCCTTGAATATCTATTCTTTTAGATAAATAAAATAGTTACTGCTTCTTGATAGCAAATGACTGATGAGGGTAAAACAAAACCCTGTCATTTCTCTCTCGCTCTTTCTTTCTTTGCGTAGAGTCAAAACATATAAAATATTTCCTGGGGTGGGGATGCATATTCCCAATCAATAACTAAAACCTCATGTTACACAAAGGAGAGCAAGCCATTTTCTTTTATAATAGATTTCAGAAAGTGACCACACTTTGCATTTCCTGCCTTTATGGCGGTTTTGGGTTTTGAAAGTCCCATCAATACAAAGCAAAGAACAAGTGTAGCACGAACGAACAAGCCCGTACAGGAGAAAGGAAAGACACGAAAACTCACAGCAAGGGAAGAAGCAGACAGATCTATGCCTCAGGTCAGGTTTCAGTCTGACCTCTGTCTCCATGTATGTGGTCATGTTACCCCAAAGTGCTTCAGGCAAGTGGCAATCGAGATGTCCGCAAGGTGGGCCTGTTGGCATCTAAGTCACACGTAAAGCTGAGTTGTAAGCAACAATCTCACCCTGTTCTTTTTTAAAAAATTAATTATCTCAAATGATACAAGTTGAAAGGTTTGATTTGAAGCATGGGCGTAGTCAACAGGGGCGACAGGGAGCGGCAGCTGCCCCCCCAATCAATACAAATCAATAAAAAGACATAGCAAACTGAGGTTCTGCCCCCCAAAAAACAAAAGGCCTGCCCCCTCAACAAAAGGCCTGTCCCCCCTAACGAGAATCTTGGCTACGCCCATGATTTGAAGTCAACAGGTAATAAAGCCAAAGTTTTCATAAAGCAACGGGGGGAAGGGACACAGGGCGCCTGCCTGTCATGAACTGGCAGGACAGTGGGGAGGAGAAAATCCCAGTGAGGGGTATAGCCATGACTGGTACACACCAGGGCAAGCAGGGGGTGGAGAAGGAGACGTTGGAGGTGTAAAAAGTACTCACAGGGCGACAGAGAATGGCAAGGGGATGGGGGCCTGTTCACAGGAACCTGAGGAGCAGAGGGTCCCCCGTCTCCATGAACATGGCAGGCTCTGAGGTGTCGGAAGCAGCAGGAAGGGCACTCCAGGAGGCTGAGGCAGGTCAGGGCCCACAGCCCAGCTCCCTAGCTGGCCAGGTGGGGCTCGCTTGCTCTGGGAGGAGGTGTATGATTCCTCCTCTGGAGGGGGCTTGTAACAGGTGAGGGTCACTTGCCTCATCAAGCCCAGGTGCTGCAATCATCAGGCAAAGTACAGAAGAGAAGCAGAGCTGAGGTGCTGGGTTTGCTCAGTTTGTTGCTTAGACTGGGCTTTTCAGGACTGAGCTCCAGGTTCCCTGACCCTGGACCAGGCAGGAACCTGGCCTGACTGTTGGACTTGCTGTATTGAACCTGGACTGTGTTTCCTGACATGTTGGACTGCCAGGCTACTTGCTAGCATTTGCCCTTGGGACTGTATACTCCAGTGGGACTGGTTGCCAGATTTGCTGGGGTTCAGGACACCGTCTTGCACGCAGAAGGCTGCCAGTTCCATCTCCAGGTAAGCGTGGGAGAGAACTCTGTCTGAAATTCTGCAGAGCTGCTGCCAATCAGTGACCATCATGCTGAGCTAGATGGACCAAAGGTCTGAGTCAGTAGAGGGTAGATTCTTATATTCCTTTCCAGTCATTGTAAGGAGCCCAGTTGGTATCTCCCCCAAAGTGTCAAACACTCTAGCCTCACAAAGTGTGTTTGCCATTCCCAGAAGGCCGCAGCTGGAGGGATTGGTTCACCACAATTCCTGAACAACCTACCTGGCTCTTCTGCTAATCTACAGTTGACTTTAGTTGAGATTCCTGCACTGAAGTATTTCTCAATCTTTTTCCAACTGTGGCCCCCTTCTGACCTCGTTTCCTTCGTACGGGCCCCCTGTCCTACTGGTTGAAAGGTAGCTATTTTGTTTGTAAATAGAACATGTTTTATTTATATATTTTTAATAAATATATAAATTATATAATTTTACCTGTGGCCCCCCTGGAATATCCTGGGGGTATTATCCTGAGTAATATCCTGGGGCCATATGCCCCCTGGTTGAGAAACTAGATTAGGTGACCCTTGCAGTCCCTTCCAACTCTTCAGTTCTATGATTCTATTCTCCATGCCACCAGCATGGCTGGTAGCTCACAGAATTATGGAATTGGAAGGGATAGCAAAGGTAAACTACTTCAACCCCCTGTTGATGTAAGAAATCCATTTCTATGGCATCCCTGCTGTGCTTCCATGGAGTATATCAAAAGAGCCATTGTTTATGGTCCCATCTACACTATACATTTAAAGCAGTATCAGACCACTCTGAATGGTTGTGCCTTTCTGCAAAGCATCCTGGGAGCTGTAGTTTAAGGGTGCCAAGAGGAGTTCGGAAGCCCCGATACCCCTTGCAGAGCTCCACTTCCCAGAATTCCCTGGGAAGGGGGTGGATTGATAAACCACTCTGTAAATTATAGCAACAAAAGTCATTGATTGTAATTAAGTCCCATTGATGTCAAAGGGAAAGAAGTACTGCAAACGTAGACTGGCTCCAACTCATGTGTTTTAATATTTGAATGATCTTTGGGGATGTACAGATTTCATGTAATTTTCAAAAATATAATGAAAGCAAACAAAATCTCTTTCATTAGGAGAGGTTACAAGACTTCTTTCCACATGGATCACACTATTCCTCTATCACTAGCCTACTAAGCCAAAGGCATCTGACCTTTCCAGTAAAAAGGGTTCCCTAAATTGTTTCCTGTTTTGCAAAGTCTGAGCAGGCATTCTTCAGCCAGCAAGCGGTGTGGGGGTGAATGTTGCCAAAGCCGAGGCCTCAGGAGCTGTTTGTACTGGGGAGAAAACAAGGTTTCCTGCTAAGAAAGGGTTGAAAGATCAGGAAATATGGGCAAACTAACAGCTCAAATGAGAATTCTGCTCTAGTACCAAGAGATAAAACATCACTTAGGTATTTGTACTCCGTATCAGAGCTGAAAATGGTACCCTGAAGAATGGTTAAATGAATTCTTGCAAAAGCCCCAAACAAAAAACAAACCCTAGTTTCACAATTTAAAAGAGTAATGGTTTAGGAAAGAATTGCTTATGCCTTTGGATGGATTTTTCTTCTTCTCTCTGTCCCACCCCTCATAATTTACCCCTTACTTCTGTGTCATCTATGCCTCATACCCTGCTTTTTTTTCTTTTTCCTCACTAGCTGGTAATAACCAACACAGGGATCAAAGTCATAGACAGTTGTGGTCAGTGGCTGTAGCACAGTGGTAGAGCATCTGTTTTGCAGGGAGAAGGTCTCAGGTTCAATCCTCAACATCTCCAGGTCAGGATGGAAGGGACCCCTGTAAAATTCTGGAGAGCTGCTACCAGTCAATGTAGACAATATTGAGCCTGATGGAACAATGTTCTGCCTCGGTATAAGGCAGCTTCCTATGTTCTTATGTAATTAGTAAGCACAGGAACCAAGGATCTTCACTAGCATTTCATACTACAGTGGTACCTCGGGTTACATACGCTTCAGGTAACATACGCTTCAGGTTACAGACTCTGCTAGCCCAGAAATAGTACCTCAGGTTAAGAACTTTGCTTCAGGATGAGAACAGAAATCGTGCTCCAGCGGCATGGCGGCAGCAGGAGGACCCATCAGCTAAAGTGGTGCTTCAGGTTAAGAACAGTTTCAGGTTAAGAACGGACCTCCAGAACGAATTAAGTTTTTAACCTGAGGTACCACTGTATATGAGAACTGTATTCTGCTAAGTAATTTTATATTTACATATAATATGTACGTGTGTAATCTGCTCCCCAAAGTGGATCCCAGTAGATTGATCCAACCACCAGAGGCCTCATTCAAATCCTCTTAGGAACAGAACCCCAATGTTATCAGAGGATCAGACTGGTAGTTCCAATTTATTGGATAATCCCAACAGTTTCCAGCATTTACAGCACATCATTAAAAGGCAATAGGAGTTTACATGATGAGGAAGAAAACCTCATACAAGCACAAGAAACATAAAAAGAAGGCAAATGTAACTGTTCTTAGTCAAAATAGCCCCTTTATGCAACAATTTATAGCTAATAGACTGTTTACCTTGAGATGGATAGATTTTGAATAAGATAGCCACACTTACCTCACTTGCAGATAGCCTGTTGATTGAGCCTTTGTCTTGATTTATTTGCACAGAGTTTGTGGGAGTGTTAGATGACATCAGCCTTCGCTGTGATTTGATTGTGGGGAGGTTATACTATGTCGTGTCAAGCAATTGTCATCCCACACTTTCCAATACATTTCCCCCATCATTTTGTTTATCCAGTTTTGGGGGAGGAGTGGATTCATTGTGCAAGAGTGTGCTTTAATGGTGCAACCTGAATAGGGCAATATGTGACTGAATCCATACTGTCCAAAAATAGCAACTGGAAGCCCCCTTAGAACCCATTGACCTGTATGTGAAAAGGGAGACAGATTTAATTCCCATTAATCTCAATGAGTACCAAGATCAGCTAGTGGATAGTTTGCAAAACCCATTTGGCTTTCAAGCCATTTCAAAATGGAGTCAGTCACATGGGATCTGGGCTTCCAAGCAGACCCAGGTAACCATTTGCTCCATGCAGACAGGTAGTTGTCATGAAAAGAGCTGGCTACCTTCTTCCCAAGAGCTACTTGGATTTGCACAGAGATGTTTCCTGTGTGTCTCCTCTGGTTTTGAAAATGCAGCCAATGAGAATAGGCACAAAGCACTCTTTAGTGAAAGAGCTGATGAACTAAACATTAGGAAGAACTTCCTGACAGTAAGAGCTGTTCGACAGTGGAATTTGCTGCCAAGGAGTGTGGTGGAGTCTCCTTCTTTGGAGGTCTTTAAGCAGAGGCTTGACAACCATATGTCAGGAGTGCTCTGATGGTGTTTCCTGCTTGGCAGGGGGTTGGACTCGATGGCCCTTGTGGTCTCTTCCAACTCTGTGATTCTATGATTCCATGATTCCATGATTCCATGATTCCATGATTCCATGATTCCATGATTCCATGATTCTATGAACTATCTGGTTGTAGAAGACTGTGGAAAGGCCGTAGCTCAAAAGGATCCCACTCAGTCCTTTGCATGCAGAAGGTCCCACGGTCAATCTCTGACATCTCCTGGAAGGACTGGGGGAAAACCGTCTGAAACACTGGAGAGCACTTTCGAATTTGTGCAGACGACACTGAGCTACATGGGCCAATGGTCTGAACTGGTACAGGGCAGCTTCCTATCTTTCTAAGAATAAGCAAATAAAGTCTGCACATCTCATGTAAATGCAGAGTGAGTCTACAGCTGGGGACACTTTGTGTGTGAGCAACTTCCTACTTACACAGGAAGCTGAGCCTACACAAATATAACCCAACAGGCTAGCTAAGACTGGATCCTTTAAGTCAAAGTGGTGTTATCAAACTGTAGAATCCAAGTCATTTTGCATCACAGGCTCTCGCTGGACTTGTTGCATTCACGATGCCATCTGCATCTGTTTCGTAGCAGCCATACCTCTTCATCACTTTGTCTCTGCGCAGTGGCATTCTGTGCCGTGCCAGCTTCTGCACTTTGGAGGTGGGTAGCTGGAACCAGCTTTGCTTCTTGTCTCGAGGTTCCCACCATACACTTAAAGGAAATGCGAGGTTGGGGTGATGGAAAGGTCACACACACAAAAACATCCTCCTGAGTTAATGCCTGGGTCAAAGTCTGTGCAAATGAATGAAATGTTTGCTAACAAGGCATGTCATTTCATTGTTAGCAGACGGAGTCTTCCCACTTGATCCTTGCTTCCAAGTTTCAGAGATAAGACTTTCACATTCAAGGATGCGGGTACAAATGAGTGCACATTGACTAAAGACCTAGGCTTAACCCTTCCCTTCAATGTGCCTCCACACATCTTTCTATAAGCAATGATTTCTAAAAGAAACTATCCTCTTTCCATTATCCCTTTTTGGAATAAGAGCAGCTCACTCTAACTTCAGGTGCCCATCTTAATCTTTTGGTACAATGAAAACAAAGACAAAAAAAATCATTATTGTAACAGCAAGGAATTGTAAAGGAATATGTGGTTCCCTTCAAAAATGACATTTCCTTAGCATACAACCCCACAATATTCAAGCAAGGTATATTGCAGATACAGTAATTTTAAACAGAAAAACTAAAACAAACCTAATTGCTACATGCCTATGGATTGCCAGTCTAAAACTGAGAAACCTGAGTGGTTTTTTTAGTTTTTTTTTTTAAAAAAAACCCTAATATTTACGTGCACATCACATGGAATACTGAATCCTTGCTTTCCCCTGTCTTACTAAAACTCAAAGATCACCCAAATAAACTTGCTGGTATTCATGGCTGTGCTGCCACGTCTTCCATTCATTCGTCTGTGGCACCATTTCCAAGAGATGCCATTTGCAAGCTACCAACATGCTGAGGACACTCGAAACGCAACAAAACAATCCCACTCTCTCCATTCGCAGTGTTTGATATTAGGCCAAGTACAAAAGTGTGCTGCTTATGAGCAGCTGAAGAAAACACAGCAAAATGTTCCCTTTGAGAATGGCAGAGGTGCTTTCGGAGACTAAGAGTACATATGTTCAAAAGTTTTGATATGATGATTTAGAATACTGGGAAATTTAGTAGACTCTCTGAATATGTGGAGCTTCGTTGTAAATGCCTATGGGCCACATTCAGTGATGTCTGCTCGCTTGTGCAGTGGAAATAACACTTGTGCAGTGGGAGTTCTGGTTCCTCATCTCCCACCTCCAGCCCATCCATACACCCCAAATTTCTGCTCTAGGGGATCCCCCAACCCTCCAGAGCAGGTTTGGGGGAGACTTGAAGGGCTGCACGGGGGAATGAGAGGCCTTGTTGCATGAAAACATGCCCACTTGTGCTATGTTTTAGCATCTAAAATGGTGAAATAAGTGTGGGGGCAAAGCCTCTTTTACCTGAATGCTCTAGTCTAAATCATATTTCAAGTACAAATATACATTTAGAGGAGTTTCTACATAAAAGGAAGCAAAGATCAGGCTGTTGTGTGCTCTTGAATAGGTAAAAAGAAGGCAAAGGACCCCTGGGTGGTTAAGTCCAGTCAAAGGCGACTATGGGGTTGCAACGCTCATCTTGCTTTCAGGCTGAGGGAGCCGGTGTTTGTCCACACACAGCTTTCCGGATCATGTGGCCAGCAGGACTAAACTGCTACTGGCGCACGGAGTACCATGACGAGTGCCAGAGCGCATGGAAATGCCATTTACCTTCCCTCCACAGCAGTACCTATTTATCTACCTGCACTGGCATGCTTTCGAACTGCTAGGTTGGCAGGAGCTGGGACAGAGCAACGGGAGCTCACTCCGTTGCGGGGATTCAAACCACCAACCTTCCGATCAGCAAGCCCGAGAGGCTCAGTGGTTTAGACCACAGCGACACCGCGTTCCTACTGTGCCCTTGAATAGCTCCATATTGATGAGAATTAAGGGTCAATATATGTTACAGTTAAGGTTATACTCAATCCTGAAGGCAGTTTACAATGGGGTTACACCTTTGCCTTCTTGCCCCACACTAAAACATGCTGCAAAGATGGAGGATTTAGTTCAGTAGAACATGTACTACCGTGCTTACGAATAATAGCTGGAGTTTTTAGATTTTATTTATCTGTTGCATTTTTTACCTTAGCTCTAAGGCAGCACACATTGTTCCAGGTTCCCACTCGCCATGTTTATTCTTACGACAACCCTATGAGGCAGGTTAGGCTGAGAGGGAATAACTAATATAAGGACCGTGGGCTTCAGGGCTGAGTGGAGATTTGAACCTGGGTCACTCCTGTTCTAATCTATTATGGTACCCACTACACCGCATTACCAAAAATATTTTAAAAAATAAAATTAATTATAAATTATACAGTTGTAATTCTAGAATCCGTATAGTCTTAGAATCCATTGTTCCAATAAAGTTCCATTCTTGAACTGGGGAATAACCATACAAAGTAAAATAGTGGTTTAAACGGAATGTTTTTATTTATTTTTTAAACCCTCAACTAAGTTTTTTCACGTAGAAGAAGTTTAACATAAAATCTACCTGTCAGCTGAGCCGAGTGGGTGCTCATCATTCTATCCATATACTGGTTAAGATAAATCTCTCTGAGTTTTTACATGAAGCAAGCATGCAGCATTTAGTCTAAAAAAGCAAAACGGACTTTGGAGTTTGGTTTCTAGCAAAGAGGGAAGAAGACATTTAGAGCAGACGCAAGAGTGATTCATACTATAAACAAACTGATTAACATATTTCATAAAGGTTGCTGAGAGAGAAAAAGAGGGGGGAAAGATGTAATTGGTATTTTAAACAAAGGACTAAGGAACAGAAATGAAATAAATGTCTGAATATTGCTGATGAGAAAAATGTTCCAGTTTTTATGAGGTGCTAAAGGTTGAAGAGACAAAGTACATACACTCCAAATTGGGCACTTGCAGTTTAAACGAAGCACACACCCATTTAAAAACCTTGGTTCTAGCTTTCTGTCTCCACAGATGACTAAAATAGCTGTTGTTCTGTTATGTCCTCTCCTTGTCCCTAAAGCAGCTGGCAGCACATCATGGCACTGATTCAAACCCAGAACCAGCTCTCGGCTTGAGGGGGCAATGCTTCAAGCAACACCAAGCAGCTGGGTCTGGTCTGGTCACCATTTTAACTTTCCACAATGCTCCAATATAGCATTGCTCCAGGGCACTGTGAGAAATGAAAATGGCATCTGACACCCCAAACCGTCTGAAGGCAGTCCTGTATAGGGAAGGTTTTTTATTTAATGTTTAATGTTTTATTATGTTTTTATATATGTTGAAAGCTGCCCAGAGTGGCTGAGGCAACCCAGTAAGATGTGTTGGGGTATAAATAGTGAAATTATCATTATGGAATGGAACGTTCCTATTTTCATTGGAGAAATGTTGGAAGGTATTCAGTTAGGTACTGCTACCCAGTGCTGCTTCAGATGAGCAGGCATCGGTGATGGTCCCATTCTGGCTCCCACCCCAAAACACACAAGCAGTGGATCTTACTTGCAATTATTCAGTACAGGTACTGAATTACGGTACAGGCTGAACAGCAGACACAAAGCTCAGGAACCATGCTTCAGGAGTTCAAGAGCAGGGCAAGAAGTTCAGAAGTTGACATGAACAACAAAGATGTCCAAAAAGGTTTCTATGCCCCACTGACCAAGCTTTTAAATACAAGACTCGCTCGCCTTGCAAGAATGTTGGGATTGTTAATGTGTGCTCCTGTGGGGTGCGTCTTCTGCCTGCCTGCAGATGTGGCATCTGGTTCTAGGCAAAAGACTGTGCCTTCCTGAACCCCTGTTCAGTCTCTGCCATTTCCAGTTCCACCTTGCCCTCCTAGCTGCTCCAAGCTCTCCTCAGCCTTCACTCAGACTCTCCACTCAGATAGCATCCCTGCTCCTGTTTCCATAGCAGCTGAAGCTGGGCAGAACGGAGAGATCTGCCTCCCCTCCAATCCAGGTTCTTATCATTCATCTCCTCTTCTGTTTCTTCCTTCTCCTGCGACAAAGCCTACCAATCCAAAACTGGTCCTGGTAGCAGTGCAGGCCTCAGAACAAGACTTCAAGAATGCCAGGAAAGGATGCTGCTGGCACTGTTCAACCCAGCACATCCTGAGTGGTGATATCAAGAGTATCTAACAGCAATGCTCATGATAGCCCTTAGTGCATGCAATGACCCATCAAGACCCGGATATTTGGATAATGCTTCTTCTTCATGCATGCATGTATTATTGTGATAAGGTTGAGGCTCAGGGCCGGCCCTAGCATTAGACAAAGTGATGCAACCACCTGAGACAGCAAATGTTCAAGTTATTCTGCCTATTCCTATTGAGCCTCCAGCCATTCTTCTTTGTTGCCACATGGCCTCTTTTGGGCCACCTTCTTCTCAGTAAGATTCAGCGGCTGATCCAGTTCACTTCTGTGCATGGCACTGCAATCTTGTTCTTCACCTCAGCAAGAAAAATATCTTGGGCCAGCCCTGCTGAGACTGCTTAGCTCCTCAACGCCTGCTGTTTGGCATCAAACTCAGGTATAGTGCAGGAGCATTCAGCTGGAAGAATGGAGGTATGGGAGTGAAGAGCGACAGAGAAGGACATCTCCCAAGGAATCCAGAGACAATTGTGTGACTGATTGATGTAGAATCATAGAGTTGGAAGAGACCACAAGGGCCATCGAGTCCAACCCCCTGCCAAGCAGGAAACACCATCAGAGCACTCCTGACATATGGTTGTCAAGCCTCTGCTTAAAGACCTCCAAGGAAGGAGACTCCACCACACTCCTTGGCAGCAAATTCCACTGTCGAACAGCTCTTACTGTCAGGAAGTTCTTCCTAATGTTTAGGTGGAATCTTCTTTCTTGTAGTTTGCATCCATTGCTCCGTGTCCGCTTCTCTGGAGCAGCAGAAAACAACCTTTCTCCTCCTCTATGTGACATCCTTTTATATATTTGAACATGGCTATCATATCACCCCTTAACCTCCTCTTCTCCAGGCTAAACATGCCCAGCTCCCTTAGCCGTTCCTCATAAGGCATCGTTTCCAGGCCTTTGACCATTTTGGTTGCCCTCCTCTAGACACGTTCCAGTTTGTCAGTGTCCTTCTTGAATTGTGGTGCCCAGAACTGGACACAGTACTCCAGGTGAGGTCTGACCAGAGCAGAATACAGTGGCACTATTACTTCCCTTGATCTAGATGCTATACTCCTATTGATGCAGCCCAGAATTGCATTGGCTTTTTTAGCTGCCGCGTCACACTGTTGGCTCATGTCAAGTTTGTGGTCAACCAAGACTCCTAGATCCTTTTCACATGTACTGCTCTCAAGCCAGGTGTCACCCATCTTGTATTTGTGCCTCTCATTTTTTTTGCCCAAGTGCAATACTTTACATTTCTCCCTGTTAAAATTCATCTTGTTTGTTTTTGCCCAGTTCTCTAATCTGTCAAGGTCATTTTGAAGTGTGATCCTGTCCTCTGGGGTGTTAGCCACCCCTCCCAGTTTGGTGTCATCTGCAAATTTGATCAGGATGCCCTTGAGTCCATCATCCAAGTCGTTGATAAAGATGTTGAATAAGACTGGGCCCAAGACAGAACCCTGTGGCACCCCACTAGTCACTCTTCTCCAGGATGAAGAGGAACCATTGATGAGCACCCTTTGTAACAGGGAGTGGGAAGAAATAGATGAGGCTCTAAGAGCAGAACCAAGAGCAACTCTTGGTGTTAGGAACCTGGGGGTTGTGATATGGAGAACACCACAATTAGTTTTTGATCACATGGTTTTGCGCAGTCAGATTTCTTCATGGAATGGCGGTACCCATTCATTTCACATGTCAGCAAAGATTCCTTTAGACAGATGTATTCTGTAAAGCTTTCATTTTTCTGGGTTCTTCAGTGCTATTTGAATTTTCTGTTCTGATGTTTGAGTACACACGTTTGCTCTGCTGCTCTTTTTTGTTTCTTTGTGAAATATTTTTCAATAAAATACAGTTTTTAAAAACTATATCTGCTTAGCCTTAAGCATGCCATTATACATCTTGTATGAAAGGTGCTATTCTTCCAAATCTTGGCTTGTAAACATTATTTCTGGCTCTGCAACACTCAAACAATATTATTTGTTCTTTTTTTCATCTTTAACTTTCTCATTAAAAAAAAGGCCGAACCTGTTGAACCACCTTTGAAACCAACAGGAATGAAGCATCTTCTCACCTGTGGATGATAACAGTGTTGTCACATGAAGGCTGTTTCCAAAGTTCAGGGCTGTATGGAAAAGATCACCCTCAAGGTCTGTGTATCTTGTGGGTCACAAATCAAAACTGGCTTTGGTTGACATCTGCAGAGTCAGCTCTTGTCCTCAAACTGTGTATTCTTTTTCAATACAATTGAACAGGGTGGGGGCACTACCTTTGTATTATCCCAAGAGATCAATCACACTTTTCTGGGGGAAACAACTGTTAAGGTGAAAATGGAACAACACACAAGAGTGTGAGACTCCTCTGTTTGTTTCCTCAAAAGCCAACGATACGATATAAACTTGTCAACTGAAAGATCTGGGCACAATTCAGTATATAAGCAACACTAACATTCTTGGACTACTGACAATATGTAGGATTTCTCCCATTTTAATATGGATTCTCTTTTTATAAAAAGAAAAGGTTGCAGATTTAATTATGTTGGACTTAAATGGTATTGCATTACCTTTGTTTTCAGCTCTACTGGTTATACAGGTTGCATCTTATCTTTGCTAAGGATTTGTGTTGGCAGATAGAAGTTACAACCTTTGCTTATTTTTCAAAGTTGTATCCCACCTTTCTTCAACATGGAGGTACTCCTATTTAAACTCCACCGACAGCTATTTGAAGGAAAGTAGCCTGATAGATGGAATGACTAACTAGGAGAGGATCACTTGGTAAACTTCATAGTTCAGCAGAGATTTGAACCCAGATCTCTTGCAATAAATAACATGCAATAAATAATAAAACAGCAGTAATAATAATAAAAATAAAGTATCCAAAGCTTAGGCTGCACCTGATCTTTACTGTATATGTGTTCTGATTTGTCTGTGGAGAGGCTAAACAACAATGGACAGTCATCTGGATTTGCTGGAGGAGTATTTACATGTCTTCCTGATAATCATCTCTTCCGCCTACACATCTGAATGCACTTACCCAACACTTTCCTTTTTAGAAGTAGGACAGAGACCTTTTAAATCCTCTTTAATTGCACAAACCAGTGGTGGATCTTGGGGTCTCAAAATTCAGCAGCGCACTGTGCCATGCCCAAATTCAGCACCCCTCCACCTCTCAGGCTCCATTGTAAATCATATTTGCGGCACCCCAGCAGCGCCCCCTAGGCTCCGCACCCAGTGCAACCACACCAGTTGCACTCTCCTAATCTGCCTCTATACAAGCCTATATCTCCCAGTAGGTCCATGATTCCTTCCTGCTAAATACTGACAGTTTGGGGCAGGGAGAGGGAGAGAAGGTTGATAATTATGGCAGTAGGAGAAGGAATGATGTGGGCTGGTGACAGACTAGAGCCTGAACAGAGGCTCATGAGGGGCCTTGAGATGCTCTGAGACCTATGAGGAAAGGTAAAAGTAGAGAAGAGATTATTACAAAGTAATATGAGAGCAATCTTCATCTGTCTGAAGGGCTGCCCTATAGCTGGAGCAAATCCAGAGGGCAGGATGTGAACCAACAGGTTCAAATTAAAATGCTAAACTTCTAACTTTGACTGAACTTTCTGAAGAATTTCCTGGCAGTACGAGCTTTTTGACAATGAAGGGACCCGGAAGTTGGTGGAAACATGTTTTTAAGTAGAGCCAGGATGTTCATCTAGCAGGGATGCAATAGTAGTGGTTTTCGCTCAATGCTGTGGTGGGGTTAGTCTAGATGACATTTGAGGTCCCCTCCAACTCCATCGACCTGTGAATCTATGGACCGCAAGGCTAAGATCTCATTGCCTTTGTGGGCTGAACTGTTTTCCCTCCAGAGGGAAAGAATGGTCCTCAAAGAGTGTGTGTGTGTGTGTGTGTGTCGTCCTGTGCAGAATCATTCTACCCAAATCATCAACATGTCTTTAAGCTCCGAGGATATTTTTAAGAGCCTGTTCGGCATGAATGTTCCTCATAGAAATCTCATCCTGATTCCCTGCCAATCCCAAAGGTCATTTCATCGTGGAGAAATAAGCGTGTCTTAAACTTCTTATCCAAACTGTTACAAACTGCTGCATCTGTCACTTGCCGTATCTGTTGGCACCGCTACAGATAAATGAAGCTTCTTTGCCATGAGATGAGTAAGGAATTGGTTCCAATCTAGCAGACTGGTGTTCTCTCTCCCTCTCTCCCTCCTTCATGTCTTTCTGTTGAGTGGGATATGATTGGCATAGCAAATCTAGAAGAGGCTTTGGATCTGAATGTTAACTGGGATTGAGACACAGGCAGGCACACACAACCGTCCAAGTTGCCCGTAATGCTTTCTCCATTTCTTATGATGAAGATTTGCTTCACTTGTACTCGGTTTGGGGGGGGGGCAGGGTGTAAAACAAGGACTCCTTTTTAAAACAAGCAAATACACAACTAGCACGCGTAGAGGCCTGCCTTGAGAAATCCGTCACATTCGTGTTGTCAGAAGATGAAAACAAGGAATGCAGCCATATGAGTTACATGACAAAACTACTCTCATGGAATCCTATCATTTCAGTAATAATAATAATAATAATAATAATAATAATAATAATAATAATAATAATAATAATTTTATTATTTATACCCCACCCATCTGCCTGGGTTTCCTCAGCCACTCTGGGCAGCTTAACAGTACATATAAAAACAGCAAACATTAAAAACTCCGATACAGAGCTGCCTTCAGGCGTCTACTGAAAGTTGTGTAGTTCTTTATCTCCTTGACATCTGATGGAAGGTTCTTCCACAGGGAGGGCACTACTGCTGAGAAGACCCTCTGCCTGGTTCCCTGTAACTTCATTTCTTGCAGTGAGGGAACCACCAGAAGACCATCAGAGGAGGACCTCAGTGTACGGGCAGACCGATGGGGATGAAGATGCTCCTTCAGGAATACTGGGCCGAGGCTTTTTAGGGCTTTAAAGGTCAGCACCAAAACCTTGAATTGTGACATACCTGAAAAGCATAGTTAAAACACATTTAAAGCATGTGCCATCTCCAAAGCATCTTTGGACCTGTAGTTATCCCCTCACAGTGCTATAATTTCCAGCAACCTTAACCTACAATTCCCAGGATTGTTTGGGGAATCCATGTACCATGAAGGTTTTTTTGGGGGCCCTTTCCACACACACACACAGTACAAATTTACTTGGCTTGCAGGTATATTGCAGGTAGAGGTCAGTGTTGGCAACTCTCCAGCCTTTCAGCCAGATCTACTGTTTTTTGTCCTCGTACACGGGGGAAATGATTTGGAGTGCTTCAATATCTACTCCCTTGAAGTTCCATTTGTAACGGAATTTGCACACCATTGCTCTGAAACGGAAGCACCTTATGTTTTCAGTCTTCCTAAATGCTTAGCTTTGCAGCATACAAAACGAGAACTCCTTGCTGTTCTCCCTGCACACCTTCTCCAGAGTGAACCTATGAGCCAATCCTCGGTGCCTCCTCTAATCAGCAAAAAGGGTCAGAAGATGATGTCTCAGTAGTTGAAAAGCTTCCTTTTCCTGCTAATTGGCAGGTCTCAGATGTTGGAGGCAGGGAAATATTAGCAATAGTTAACAGGTCTTCACACACACACACACACACACACACACACACACACACCGGCAAAACCCCAGACCACTGCACCTTTGTTGGGGACATAACAGGATCTGACACTGTGCAGAATTGTGCTTGGAATAAACCAAAGTATATGCTGAATTTTGTGGAAAAGAGCTCTAAGTTTTCCTAGCTTAGTATGAAGCCTGAGTTGTGTGGGGAGTTTACACTACCACAAACTTTCCCCTTTCTTGTTAAATGGGGAAGGCAGATTTCACTTGTGCTTCCCTCTAGATTCAATGCAATATTCCCTCCATGGAAATGAATGGGGCCTGCACCCATGAAGAGTTCCATGTGAACAGCACGATATACATAGTGCTCTGAAGTTTACAGTTTTCAGAAAATACAGCATAAATACAAGAATCTGCCAAAGAAAAGCACCATCTCATTAATCCTTAACCTCATTGATTTGACTCAAATAATGGCAGAGCGAGCATTGGATTCGGGGTGTCTCTCTCGTTTCTCTCTCTCTGACTGGCTTCAGAAAAACCTTTGGACGCCGCTTCCGCTCCCTCAAACACAGAGCTGTGTGCAAATGTGCAGAGTAGCACTCTGCAAATATTTAGCTTCTTTTTGATACCAGTGTCAAAACACTTATGTGCAATTCCAAAAAAACTCTGCATAACTTACCATGTTTAACCATACATTGTAGATCCCCCCCTTCCCACTGCATTGGAAGTGTAGATCTTCCGGGAGGCCAGCTTGCGTTGAAAGCATTCGTTTATGTTCGAGTCCTGCCCTTCCCTTCCAATCTCTTCATATAAAAATGAACCTTCTCTTCCAAGTAATCTCAGGAGGCAACCCAAAGTTAATAGGAATGGATTTGTTTGCCTAAAAATAGACGAGTGAGCCAAGTTTGCCGCCCACCCCCCACAAACAACAACAACATCTTGCACATTCTGTACATAGTTACACTACCCACTTTTATAGCATTTTAATTGTACTGTAATGATTTCCTACAAAGGCTTCTAAGCATGTTAGTTTGTTGGGACTTCCTAGAATTCTCAGGGGTTCCAATTTGTATTTTGTGCTTGTTTTAGGAATGTACTTTTATTGTTGATTTCATGCTTTTCACCACCATTATGCATATGTGTGTGTGTTTGTGTGAGATATATATATATATATTTGTAAATAAAGTAAATTTTAATTAAAGGGTGGGTGCCATGCTGTTTTTATTGTAATTATTTGTATATTTAAAACAGATTTCATACATATATTTTGTTTCAGTTCTATCAATGTTGAATTGTTTTTTTCTATGTTCTATATCTTCTCCCTTGAAGTTCCATTTGTAACGGAATTTGCACACCATTGCTCTGAAACGGAAGCACCTTATGTTTTCAGTCTTCCTAAATGCTTAGCTTTGCAGCATACAAAACGAGAACTCCTTGCTGTTCTCCCTGCGCACCTTCTCCAGAGTGACCCTATGAGCCAATCCTCAGTGCCTCCTCCAATCAGCAAAAAGGGTCAGAAGATGATGTCTCAGTAGTTGAAAAGCTTCCTTTTTCTGCTAATTGGCAGCTCTCAGATTGGCAGCTCTTGTTTTTACCTGTAAGCCGCCTTGAGCCCCATCAGGTGAAAAGGTGGGGTCTCTATGTATGTATGTATGTATGTATGTATGTATAAATAAATGAAATCAGTAAATAAAATGGAGGTGACAGCAATTACTAGGAAGAATACTGGTGTACTTCAAAAGGACAATATCCTGGACACTGAGAGCTGGTGTGGTGTGTTGGTTAGACTGTTGAACTAAGATCTAAGAGACCAAGGTTCGAATCTCCACTTGGCCACTGGATGACCTTTGGTCACTGCCTTAATTCAGCCTAATCTACCTACAGTGTTATTGCAGGGATTAATTGAGGAAGGGAAGAACTATGTACGTCACCTCTCTCTCCTTAGAGAAAAAGGTGGGCTATACAGTGGTACCTCGGGTTAAGAACTTAATTCATTCTGGAGGTCCGTTCTTAACCTGAAACTGTTCTTAACCTGAAGCACCACTTTAGCTAATGGGGCCTCCTGCTGCTGCCGCACCGCTGGAGCACGATTTCTGTTCTTATCCTGAAGCAAAGTTCTTAACCCGAGGTACTATTTTTGGGTTAGCAGAGTCTGTAACCTGAAGCATCTGTAACCTGAAGCGTATGTAACCTGAGGTACCACTGTAACAGCAATAATTAAAATAATAGCACATTATCATCATATAGGGTAGCCTCCCCACCATCCCTTACTTATGATTGGGTGTAGGGACATATAATGAGTTTCTTATTTAGGCTGCTCCTATAGCTGTGCATCAAATAAACTGGGAAGAAGGAACCACATCGAGCCTCACAATTAAACTAGTCATTTAGGAGTGTGGATGATAGCTCATTTGTAGACCTCCTACTTTTTGAGCAGAAGATCCAATTACACTTCTGGCCAGTAAAACAGGGTTACCTAGCAAGCGATTAACCTAGAACCCTAGAGAGTCTTAGAGAAAATCCAATTGATTCTTACATGCCCTTGGGGAGTTTGGCATTGGCCATTTTGTGGAAGGTGGAGATGACCAAAGCGATTGACATCATCATTCTGATGCAACTTCTTCGAAGCAGCTCCTTGGTTTACTAGAGAGCAAAGGATAAAGAAGAAGATTGGGAGATGAGTGCAACCAGAAATATATTTGGAACCAGAAAAACCT
This sequence comes from Podarcis liolepis, assembly GCF_965112155.1. NCBI lineage: Eukaryota > Metazoa > Chordata > Lepidosauria > Squamata > Lacertidae > Podarcis > Podarcis liolepis. The sequence continues at coordinate 31,921,240 of NC_139563.1, forward strand.
GGACATAAGGGGGAGCTCATTGTTGAGCCAACTCTGTCAGTGATGGTTGCAAAGATGCAAGACTTCTCCACCACAGCTGCAACCTCAGAGTGTTGTCCTGCAGAGCTTTTCTGGTTGGCTCAGTGACAACTTGATAGACGTGGAGATAGCTGCTGTAAATCTGTTGTGACGTGTTTGCTAGGCTTTTTGAGGACGGCGTTGCTTAGGCGTCAACGAGTCAATCCAGAGAAATGTCCAGTGTACCATCTAGTGTGGCTTTGTAGAATGAGTTTCTACTGTTGCCATCCAAGGAGATAAAAAAGGCACTTGGAAGGGTCTTGGCTGTTAATCTCTCTTCCAAGGGAACTCTGAGAATTATGGCTATGGGAAGGGAATAACAACTCTTGGCATCCTTAACCAACTACAGCTCCCAGCATCCTTTGGGGGAAGCCTGTTTAAAGTGGTATCACAGTGCTTTAAGTGTATGGAATGAATGTAGTCCAAGAATCTGTTTCCCCAGCTATTTCTGTACCCACCTTTCCCCTTTTTAAAGCCACAGGACTCCAGCTGTGGACCTTGGCAGACCCTCTCCTCAGTTAGTGGCGACAGGGAATAGAAGCCTAACGGTAACAAATCCACTCTACTAATAGTAGACTCCCCTCCCTTTCCCCCCGATTCCTAGGAGACAGATATGGTTACGTAAGGTCTGTGACACGAGGCCCCTCTGAGGCTCTTTTAAAACAAGGGAACGACAAATTGCCTTTTTCTCTGCTTCCACGTGGACTTCAGCTGTCATTATTTCCGAAATAAGTTTTAATTAAAGCTGCCCTCCGTACAATGTGCTACACTTCAGCTGTGTAGCAAATAACACATTAATTTCCCCTGACTCCTAGTAATCTTACTCTGTTTTATCCTGTTAACATCTTGTTCTGGCAAACACCGGTGGGAAATAACAGGTGCTAGCAGAGAAGCAATACAGAAGAGGGTTAGTGGGAGTTAATGAAAGTAATCGCCTTATTTTCCACTTTTTTAATATTTGTGTTTTTCTTGGAAAACTTTATGTCTTGGATCGTGATGGACCCCTCTCCATACAGCTAGGTTCTGCGTGAAATCATTCAGAGCTACGCCAAAGATGGGTGTTTTCAACTGGAATGTCTTCTTCCTCACAGAGGCTCCATGTCATCATCAGCTGCATGATGGGCAGAATAATCACGGCCGCAGCTTTTCCTGCCAGACGCAGCGCATGTTGAATTTCTGCCTGTCACACAGCTGAGAAATATCAGAAAGTCTCTGTCAGGAAAAAGAAATGGCAGCGACTGACTAGGTTGAGGGCTGAAGCTAAGCAAATCGGGACCTTGTCATTACTTGGATGAGAGACCACTCGAAATCCATTAAAGGAAGTAAATGTGAGATACATAAAGAAGGCTGATCGCCAAAGAATTGATGCTTTTGAATTATGGTGCTGGAGGAGACTCTTGAGAGTTCCATGGACTGCAAGAAGATCAAACCTCTCCATTCTTAAGGAAATCAGCCCTGAGTGCTCACTGGAAGGACAGATCCTGAAGCTGAGGCTCCAATACTTTGGCCACCTCATGAGAAGAGAAGACTCCCTGGAAAAGACCCTGATGTTGGGAAAAATGGAGGGCACAAGGAGAAGGGGACAACAGAGGATGAGATGGTTGGACAGTGTTCTCGAGGCTACCAGCATGAGTTTGACCAGACTGCGGGAGGAGGTGGAGGACAGAAGTGCCTGGCGTGCTCTGGTCCATGGGGTCATGAAGAGTTGGACACGACTAAACGACTAAACAGCAACAACAACAACATCATGCAGAGGCTGAGTGGGAAAGAACGAGTGTCCTCTTATTTTGAAGGTGTTCTAGCTTCCTCACAGGGCTGGCCCAATACAGTTTGCTGCCCAAGGTGAAGATGTACAGAAACCTATCCAACAGCCAGTTGAATCTTATATATGAGGACAACATGTGAGCTTAAATGGTGCAGGACAGTATGTGACACACACAGCTCTGTTCTCCACACCTTACTCTCACATCTGCTACCTGAGGCAGCCACCTTCTTCTGCCTGATTGTAGGCGTGGTTCCGCAAGTTCTTCACAACATGTTCAACCAAGGAGTCCAAATTATTGTTTTGTTTTTCTTTGTTTTGTTTCAGCAAGAAATAACTGACCTTGGATGATGATGATGAAGGAGAATGAGATTTTAGGGATCAGGTTTCTTAGGACCTCTCACCTTAGATTCAGAAACTTACTTTTGCTATTACATGGGGTGATTAAGACATGGAACTGCCTTATACCAAGGCAAGCTAGTGTCCCATTCAGCCCAGTATTGTCTATTCCAGGGTTGGAAAACTTGTGGTCTCCATATGTTGCTGGAATACAACTCCCATCAGCACTAGGCAGCATGGTCAAGTGTCAAGGATGATTAGAGTTGTGGAGATGTAGTCTAACATCTGTAGGGTCATAGGTTTCCCACCCCTGTAGAGCATTCTGTTTTCAAACACCAACTAGTCTCCCTTTCTATTCCAGGCATTTGGTCAACATGTGACAAGGGTATATCACACAAGCTGGCCTTCCTCTCTTCCGTCTGTAGATTTGCTGCCGTTGACCTCCATACATCATGCCAAAGGTGAGAAAAGGCTCTACAGGTACAACCAGATTTATTGATTGCACACAGTTACAACCAGATTTATTGATTGCACACAGTTAGAACCACAGAATTGCAGAGGTGGAAGGGACTGTGAAGGTCATCTAGTTGCCATACGCAAGTCCTCTTTCTTGCCATGGGCCTAACGTACAGAGGGGAAAGCCAGAGCCAATTGGATGGAGGAGATGGGTGGCCAAAAATGAAATTTGTATTCAGTTTGGTTGGCTGCACTTGGTGTAGCAAGATCTGAAGTTGCGCCAAAGGCTGTAACAATAGAGATGCATCAGTGCTCCGCACTTGAAAATATGCCTGCCATTGTTCACTTTTGCCTGTAGCATGTCTTGCAGTCACATCAACGTTTGCTGCTTGTTGTGTTTAACTTGGAAAAACAGTCGCACTTAGCGTTAACCAGGTCTTCCCAACTAGCTTGTTTCAGGAGTCAAGCTTCCTTCCCCCCTTCCTTTCTTTCATGTTTACCCTGAAGCATAGCAATTGTACTCCCATCGAATTTCCTCATTTGCAGATCACATGCTCAGTGATGCTGTTACTTTATGAAAAGCAGTTGTGACCACTGGTATGTTCCCTAACACATGAACAACATGTTCCTAGGCAAATTTGCTTGGAAATAAGTCTGTTTTCTGCAGGACTTATTCTGAAATAATGGTGCCTATGGTGCTAGCTCTAGACTCTTGGGGGGCCCTTGGGCATGGCACCTTCAGTTGGTCCCCATAGCTTGGAAAAGTAGGACACACATTCTGAGGCTGCATCTGATCTCCTCGGATATTCAGTGCAAAGTTCAAATAGTAGCACTGTTAGGGTCTTGAGCCATCTGCTGGTCTTGGGACACCCTGGCATAGTGAAGATGAGTAGGTGAGTTGGGCGAAGAAGGCTTTCACATTAAGAATGCTAACGATCTGGATCAGATATGTACATTAATAAAGTTATGGCCTCTGGTTCAAACCATTTACTGTGCCTTCGCTCCAGGGATGTGGGGGTAAAGACTCCACCAAGTGGTGATTAAAGGATGCATCATTTAAATGTGGTGAAGGATTTAGCCTTTGGTATGCTCTCATTGCCTTTAAGTAGAGGAGCTGAATGCAAGTGTGAGCTACTTACTGACTACAGAACAGATGTTTCAATGTTCAGACTAACAGGAAGCTACCAGCAGGTGCCTGGTTTTGTTTTTTGCTGAAGAGTCATTGTGCCAAGGGATGCTGTAGGTCTCTTTACAATGGCAAACAGTCCGCACCTTTTACAAGAGGCAAAATTGTTAGCAGAAACAACAGAACTACATCTTGCAGTAGTTTTACTTTCTCATCTGTAAATACAAGGCTGCTGAATTGTCTGGAAAGGTCTTCTGTGGTAGTACATTTCTCTGTTGCCTATCTCAGTGTGGCGCCCATTCAGACACAGTCAGCATGGCCAATGGTCAGGGATTATGGGTTTTGTGGTACAACAACATCAACTACCCTGCCTATTATAAAGGAAGTTTTTAATGTTTGATGTTTTATTGTGTTTTTTATATTCTGTTGGGGGCCACTCAGAGTGGCTGGGACAACCTAGTCAGATAGGCAGCATGCAAATATATTAATATTATTAATAATAAACAAACATGTAATAAAGGGAAAATGAACACCTTGTTTAATGAGGGATGCATATCAAAAGATTTGATCTATACCCGCCAATTTAAAAAATCCAAGGGGGTATTTGCAGTGAAGTTCTCTAAATATTAACTCAGAAGTGAGTCCAAGGGGTCTTACTTCCAGGTAAGTTGGTAGAGGATAGCAGCTTTAGTCTATCAATTCTTTCTTCTCCTTGATATCCCTACTGTAAATACTGCCCAGAAAGCAACAGAAACACTGTCAGATTCTGTCTGGATAAAAAAGAAATTTCTCATATTTCGGATTTATTCATCAGTTCTGCATTACTCTACATCATTTCAAAATCTGTTCAGTTTGCATAGATAGCATGTTCTTAAATTGTACATATTTTCCCTGTTAAATTCAGTATGTATACCGCTACCATAGGCGATTGTATTTATTTTCTGCATTGCATGATTGCTTCACAATACTACAAATGCAAGGAACTGTTATTGTAGTATGTCGTCGCTGATGAGATTATTTTTGTTAGGTGATTAATGGTTTTAGTAGTTACTTGAGGAGGGTTACATAGGCAATGGCTGATGTCGGTGGTGGTGATTGACATTTGTTTTCTAAAGGACAACATAGTTCAGGGTTTTTGTTTGTTTGCTTTTGTGCAATTCGCCTGATACCATACATTCAGCTCAAGCAGCCATCTGAAACAAATATCAGATAGGGTTGCCATAATTCAAACAGTGAAAATCAGGACAGAGCTTTTTTCTCTTTTTTGCCCTCCAGTTTTTTTTTATTTTTGGCCAAAGTTGTTGGGCTTTTTTGAACTATTTTATAGAAAATAGACAAAAACAGCACTGCCAAGATGGGCTGCCATATGTCCAGACCCCCCCCCCTCGGATATTTGCCCAATTTCTGCCAGGACACTGCTGCCAACTGCAGTGTTACAGATATGACCAGAAATTCCAGACGTATGGCAACACTATATAAGAAACAGTTTTCTAGTTTTCTGCCCTAAAGCTTTAGCCATTGTGGTGCCCTCTGAATGTTATTGAACTACTGCTCCCATCATCCTTGTCCACTGGCAATACTGGATGGGGCTGATGGGAATTGTAGTTCAACAATATCTGGAAGTCACCATGTTGGGTTTCCCTGGTGCATTCTATATTACTATTTCACGGCTAGAATTATTGTCTTCTTACTGATTGCATTGACAATACTCTACTCTCTATCCTGCTGATACAAGTGGGTGAGCTATGCATGGCTTGCATTGGATTGGCCAGGAAACAAGCTGTTGCTCCCCAATTCAGATGTGTGAGCAATTTGGCCTGGCCAAAAGCTCCCAGAGACCTCAAACACCATCCCAACCTGATCTCCCAAGCCCCCTTTACCTGGCTGCTGCAGTAAACAGCAAAGAGGGGAGGTCTCTCTCTACCTCTTCCACCTGGTGCCTGATATGCTGCAGAATGGTGTGCCAAGAGAACCAAGGTTCTGGTCACCCCTGGGAAATGTAGTTTTCCTCAAGCACTATGGGGTCCTTGTGCCTTGGCATGCTGTCCTAAACGGAGAGGGAGAGAGGTCTGTTTCCCCCCCCCCCACAGATGCTTTTCACCAGCCCCCAAACCAGCCAGGTACCGTAAGTGGGAGATTAGGGAATGAATGGTTTGGAGATGGGGTCAGCAAACTTTTTCAGCAGGCGGCCAGTCCACTCTCCCTCAGACCTTGTGGGGGGGGGGCCTGGACTATATTTTTTAGGGGGAAATGAATGAATTCCTATGCCTCACAAATAACGTAGAGATGCATTTTAAATAAAAGGACACATTCTACTCATGTAAAAACACACTGATTCCCAGACCGTCCGCGGGCTGAATTTAGAAGGCGATTGGGCCGGATCCAGTTTGCCTACCCATGGCTTGGAGGGAAGGAGGGTTGGGGAATTACTGGTTGGGAGGCGGCTTGGATAATAATTATTCTTCACAACTTAATCCAAGATTTGGAGGTCCCAATATTACCATTTCTGTTGCATAAACATTATACCCCCCCCCCAAAAAAAACCCCTCACATTCAGGCTAAGGAAGTACAAATTTTGCCAACATCTTAATTCACTTCCAATGTAAACATATGGTCTGTATCTTCATCATGGCCTTGCCGAATGCTTATCTTCTACTTTTCAACTGTCCCCATATTCCTAGTGTAGACCACCACTCACTCTCAACACATTACCTTAATTCACTTCCAAGGTCACCCACCTCATTCTTCCTAACTTCCACTTATTCTTAGAGCATTCATCCAGTCCCCTTTTCACTTTTCAAGTGTTCACATCCACGTTCTTACTAAAACAGCAGCAATCCAACACCCCCAGTGCTTCAGTTCCGTCTTGGTTTCTAAAACTGTAAATAGCTTACATGGACATGAATGGCATTTATAGTAAGTTCAGGGCCAAACAGCACATTACGGGGGAGATCTGTGATTGTATCATGCCAGGGGGAAATAATGCAAAGGTATATCTTTTTACCCAGGCTTTTTTGGATAGGCGGTGTTAATAGTTGCTTATTTCCTACAGATAATTTTATTCATTGGTTGCTGTTTTAACTGCACAACTATATTTTGATTTTTTTTGTGATGTAATCTGTGTCGGGGCCTTTTTATACATGTGAGGTGATAAATGTGCTAAATAAATGAAAAGTAAATAAATAATAGTGCCTGACCATTTTAAAATTTTCCTGCTGGAAAATTCAGCGTCCTGGTTTCACAGTGGTCAGTCCATAGAAAGCCTGCAAGGAGAATCTGAATACAACAGGGCTCCCCCTACTTGTGATTGACAACTGATATTCACAGGCATAATGCTTCAGATATTGGGAGATAGTGCACAGCCATCTTGGCTAGCATAGAAACAGCATATCAGTAGCGTCTAGCTGGATTGATTTGCATTAGAGAATTGGTAGTTAACCCTCCATGCATCTTAGACCAAAACCAAATTGCCTCCAGTTTTGCTTCCAGATAAATAAACAAAGAGGTTGGAAGATATAATAATGGATATTCTAAACCACATCTGTTCCAGCCCTCGCTGAATAATCTGCGCTCTCTCTCTCTCTCTCTCTCTCTCTCTCTCTCTCTCTCCCTTTCATGCATCTGTTGATCACTGTTTTCTCAAGTTAGGGAGGTATAACTGTTTTCAACTGTGTAAACCAGCCTTCTCCAACCTAAAGATATTTTGAACCCCCATGATTCCTGACCACTGGCCATGCTGGCTGAGTCTGATTAGAGTTGTAGTAGAACAAAACCTGGAGGGCATAAAGTTGGGTAAGGCTAGTGTGAAGCATCATGATGGTACTCTACAAGTAAAGAGATGGGCAAGAAGAATGACAGACTAAACTCAAGCATTCAATTTCTTGCCAGACTAGCTAAGTGGTAACTGAAAGTTTCTTAACTGTGAGAAATGAATGCTCTTATCTGTTAATATTGTGTGTACAATTGAAGCCATCTATAAAAGTGCTACCTAGCACCAAATGTGGAGTAACCTAACCAAGCCTGCTTCAGGTTTGAAATAAGCCCAAGGGCAGTAGTGGCTTCTGCTGCGTATATTTTAAAACACGCAAGTCAAAAGGTGAGACTATAGCAGCTGTACCCCATTTGTTGCTACGCAAGAGAGAAATGCCACTTTCTGCAACCCCTGAGCAGTGTACGATTGTGTGAACGTAGTGATATAAGCTTGCGTTTGCTCTGTTGGCCCATGCCTATGTGCAGCAGAGCACAGGCGCAAACTCTTAGGCAGCTAAAGGCATGCTAGCTAGTCTACATTCTGATCTCAGTCCCTGGGGCTGGCAATCTCTGTGAATGACACTCTGTGTTTATTTGAAAGCAGCACTCGGTAAATATTGAATTGTGCTAGTCTATCATCAACACAGGTGTTGTTTTTTCTGTAAATACCAAAACGCTGCAGTGACTGCTTACTCTTTCGTATGACTCACTCTTTGCAAGCCGTCCCAAGGTGCTTCTTCAGCAAACTCTGAATCATAGCTAGGAAACATGTGAAATGGCTCCATGCTGGAAGAGTCTTGGAGATGTGAGGAGATTCACTGAAGAAAAGGGAAGGAAGGATTCAAGTCCATAGCATCAGGCATTTGGGGGGGAAAAGCAGTGGCAAGTGACATGAACACTGTCTTTTTCTTAGAAGGTGGAAGCTGCCCACCCACAACTATTCTTCAGCAAGGTGTGGTTTTAGAAAACACCACCAGAGTTTTAGAAACACACCATTCCTAATAAAATAGGAGGATTTACTTTCTGGAAGCTCGACTTTCTCCACTAGCGCCCGCCCTGTGTGATGATTTTTGGCTTTTTTACTTACTAGCTGAAGCCCAGATTCATAAAATGTCTGAAGCAACCAAATGGTTCTAAATAACACCACCTGCCTCTATGTCCCAGTTTCAGAAGTTTGTCCCCAAGCTAGGTTTACAGCGGAATCTTCACCATGTTAACGCAGAAAGAAGTTGCACTGTGCTCAGTGCCTTATTCCCAGGTGTACATACCCCAAATTAGAAGAGTAAATAACAAATATATTCATCTTCATGGCACAACAATCCACGGCATTTTTCTTTACTTAGTGATGGGTATTGCTGAATGACAACTCCCATCACCATTATGACTGGTCGTACTGGAGTTGATGGGAATTGGCTGGGGTTGATGGGAATTAGAGGCCATGGGTTCCTAACTCTGGGCTTACAGGCTAAGGACTAACCTATGAATACCTTCAACCTAGATCTAAGTTGATCCACTGCTACTCAGAGATGCTTGCATTCTAACTATCCTTCACCCCACCCAGCTCCATCAAGGGTGCAGCAGTACAGACCTCTGTGATTCATTCAAATAATCCATCAGCACAGGTCAAAGAGCCCTTTAAACAGGTTTGCCCTGGAAACACAATCACTGGGTTTGTTTGTGCACAGAACCTCTGCAACACACTGCCTTCTTTTCTAGAAAACTCTCCCACACAACACAGCAAATGACTTAATCTTATATTTGGACATATTTCTTAACAAGCCTTGGTGTAGTATCCACCAAGGGAGGGTTAGGGATGAGGGAGAAATTGGATTTGGTTCACACCTAAAGATGAATCTATCAAATTCGTACTTTCTGAAACAATAGGAGAACCAAAACACAGCCATCCACCCAAATTTGTGCTCATCCAAATTTTGCAACGCGATTCTCCAACCAATGTTTACAAAAATGCATATATTAAGGGAAAGTGTGCATAAACATGAATATATTAGTGAAAACAAAATATAAATATGCATATTAGGAAAATTGTGTACCTTAGTCAAAATGGCGTACATAAATGTGCCTATTGGGAAAAGTTGACATTAAATGCTGATGAATTTCTAGGAGGATTTTTTTTAATTCTGCAAATTGCTGCAGAAATGTGGAGAACTGAATTTAAGATTGGAAAAATAATAAATGGACAATACTGAAATCGACTGATCCTTCCACCACAGTCTTCTGTCAAGGATCTGTTGAAACAGCTAGCTACCGACAAATATTTGTACCACAATTAAGCAGCAATTTCCCTTTCTTGCATCCTGTAGTCTATGCCCCACATTCACCCACTGTGGCAAGTGTGATACTTCTTGTGGGTTCCTCAAGAGGTCTGCTGCTCAAGAAGTCTGCGCAGAAAGCAGTAACGTGAGCAGGACTTTCCTTCAAGAGCATTGTACAAGGTGCAGGGCAAAGGACTAGCTCAGTGGTCCCATCTGTGTAGTAACTTCATGTGCAAGATACCAGCATGAGGAGGAATCATAGGGAAGCAGATCTCACACCACTAAAATTATGCTTAGATTTTAGTTTTCGGAGAAATGATGCCTGTAAGATTATCACACAGTTGCATCAAGGAGCTGGGGCTCTTAAAGAAAAAAAGTGTGGTTACAAAGAAGGTGAATATCACTTGTAGAAAACTGTACTCATAATGTGAAAATATTTATTACCTATAGCCATAATTTCATAAAATCAATGAACATGTCATGTGATACAGTATGTGCAAGATGGATTTGCCTTTGAGTCATGGATATCTGAAGTAGCCATTGCATCAGATATAGGTGTACATTTGTTTGTAGCTTACAAGAGAATTATAATTCTGACACTATAGTTAACATCACTGGACCCATACATGTTGAACTGTACAGCCTTAGGTTTGGAGACAGACATATCTATTGTCAACCACCCTGGGATCTTTGGATGAAGGGTGGTATACAAATTTTAATAAATAATAATAATAATGATAATAATAATAATAATAATAATAATAATAATAATAATAATAATATCATTTCTTAGCCTAATGCTGAATGTTATGTTAAGTGGCGTTAGTTTGCTAACATTTACTGAACATTAAGAGTATTTTTCACGTACTGTACGTTGTCTTTGCCGGCAATATACTGCTTCTGTGTTCTTCAATTACACACAGACGAAATCTACCAAATCCTATAATGTACTCAAACTGTATCTAATGTACTTACATCCATGCACAATACCGTGCACAACAGAAAGATTTCATGTTGTTTGCATTTCATAAGGATGAACGAATCAATAGGAAAAGAGATTTGATAAATCATTAGCAAAGTATGAGATAGATTAGAAGGTGCGAGGGCATTAATAAATCATGCATTTCAAGCAAGTTGCTCTTCTTGGTGGAATGCCTGAAAGCAAAGCATGCAAGGATGAAACTCAAACTAAAAGGGGAATGGGTTGAAAATCACAGTGGCTTTCCCCAAAAGCAGTTTGCTATAGATGTATAAGTTTATACGTAACATAGAAATTGTTGGCTGGCCTGGCCTTGACCATAAGACAGCGGCACTTATATTGCACAAAACAAGCTGCTTTGCAGTTTTCCAAGCTGTTAATACATTTTCCAGGGGGCCATGGGTGGGAAGTAAGGTACTGAGCACAAAATCATCACAGCAGAAATTCTTGGAATTGAGAACACAAAAAAGGCAGCAATATGAAGTTTTGCAGTTATGAAGGAAACAAGCCAGTGACACAATTATGATGGCCATAACTCTGAGTCTTCCGATCCAGTGTCTCTGCTGCGCATGCAGTAACAGGACCCTTAGAGGCAGCTTCTAAACTTGCTCCCCATTTGTTCACATGAGCATTCTGAAATACAAGATACGAAACCTCCCCAAGGTCAATGGACACACACATGAGCCCATCTGATTGGGGTGACCAGTTGATTCATGGACTATTTTTATAAACACAATAAATAAATAAATACTTAGTAAGAATTAATTGTAATTCATGAATTTCAGTCCCCTTTCTTGGTACAGGCACTGCCAAAGTAATCAAAAGCTTTCAAAAGAGGGTTTTGATCGCAAATGCTTACTTTTGCACCAGCCAATTTTCCTAGAAACATCGCTTTGCTAAATCTTTGGTGGAAATGTGGTTTATCAGGCATGTGGCTTGGTTATGATGTGGCACACCTACTGCTTCACAGGCTAATATGCAAGACTGCTCAGAAGTTTGATATATTATGAAGATTTAATGTGGAGTAATTTTTGGCTTGGTTTCAACCACTGCATTTCTTTCCCAGATATGCTCTTATATGCTTAGATGTACACTTAAAATATTAAAGTATGGATGTGGCAAACAGACAAATGTATCATACAAATAACACCTGTCGGAGAGACAGGATTGGCTGAGTCTCCATGTTGAGTAAATGCTCAGCGACAAACCCAGGGTTTCGTCTTGTATTATGTGTAATGGTTCTCCAGCTCGGATGCATGTTAGCAATGCTTCTTTTATTCTAACACTATAGCGTGGGCCCGTATTTGCGATGGAAATATTTTGAAGTTTGATCATGTGGAACTAAACAGCCTATTATGTAATGTGCTTTTTTTTGGGGGGGGGGAAGGCCACCCTCTGGGTACTTCAAGGAATTGTTTCCATGGACCAGCATCAGCGGGCATTTAATTGGAAAGCTTGCAAATATCAGATAGGCTTAGGATTTAAATATGTGATGTGATAAATATGTTTAATGCCAAATTTGGAAGAAAGAAAGATGTTAAGTGATTACGTTAATTTCATAAGAACATTAGTTTTGGAAAACAGTTAAAATGATATACATTGAAATTCAACCAGGGGGATATGGGGAAGTCACTTAACAATGTTACAAAGATTGGTTTAAATAGGCTGAGATTTATGTTTGTTTGTGTATTTGTTTTCTTGTTTAAAAATATTATTGGAAAATTAATTTTAAAAAATGGGGGCGGGGAGCATCAGTGGGCATTTACACAGGGCCCATAGCCCAGCAGAGGCCCCAGTGGCAACAGTTTCCTGGACTTGCTGCATTGATGAAGGAGACTCAGGCAGGGGTCCCAGGTGTCTTCGCTGAGGGGGGTGACATTTTGCACGCCGCCCACCCGCGACTCCAAAGCCTACCCTGAGGCGTCGGGGGAAGGGGGGACTGTGCCGCATTCCCCCCTTCCCCCTTTGTTTTGACAGCTGGGGGAGGCCTGGAAGTCGCAGGCGGCGCACCAAATGTCCGCCATTGATGTCTCCCTCCGCCCCCATGGGTGGCTCGCTCCACCCCGAGCTGCAGGGCGCATGCGCCACTCTGTGCAGCCAAGCGGCTATCCCGTGTGTGGGAGGGCACCCTCTGCGCCCTGCCCCTCCTTGGGAGCGCGGGCATACGCTCCGCCTCTGGACTCTGGACTTATCCCTGCTTACCTTTTGCCCTGCGCTTTCTAGGCAATGGTCTGCACTTCCCTGGTCTACGTCCAAGCACTTTTTTCTTTCTTTCCCCAGGAAAACCCGCTCTTTACAGCTGAATCGGAGCAAATGGCAATTCGGGTTTTCCTGCCGATTGCAGTTTGCTCCAATTCAACAGGCAAAGTGGGGTTGCTTGTGGATATCGGCAGGGCAAAGGGAAGAGTGCTCAGACACAGACCTGAAAAGCTCGAATCTGTGCCCTTTCTGAGAGAGGGGGACCCCCCCCCCCGCAGGGTGTCTGCCTCGCTCAAGGGCCGTCTGAAAACTGGAAATGAGGCTGGTTGCTTCCTGTTCTGTATGAAGTCTAACAGAACAAGATAGCACAAAGAGTTCATGTGCCAGGTTTTAAATGATCAGATCTGCACTGAATTCAATGGGTGAGATTTAAGAGGGATGGCCGGGCAAATACTAGGCTGAACGTTTGTTATTCCTCAGCATTAATCAGGAAAGGAAGCCAACCAAGGCTGCAATAAGCCTCATGGCACTTTCTTCAGAAGATGCCGGAGTAGTCCAATGGGTTAAATATCCCATCTGAAAGACCAATCTGAGGTTCACATCCTGGGAAAAATCACATTTCCAACAGTGTTGCATTCTCTCTCCCCCCCCAAAGCATATTTATCCTGCAAATTAGTAATGGCAATGCATGCAACAAAAATATGCTTTATCACTTTATGTAAACATTAGCTTTCTTCATGCAAAATGCCTACAAAACTGTGGCAATAAATTATTCTAATAGCATCGTTTTACATTAGCTCAGTCACAGAAACTGTTATTCCAGATTCCATGATTATGCAGTAGAGAACATTTTAAAACCCTTGAAAGGTTTCCAGCGTACATATTCCAAATCCCTGCTAATTTGATTTTGTAAGGATTTAACTAAAAGAAGCTTATTCTTTGCTGCAGTTCCTTGTTCTCTTAATGATGGAAGAGAAGAGCCCAGTTTTGGGAGGTGGTCCCATCAGTATTGGAGCTTGGTTCTTGTGCGTGATTTTTATCTGGTGAGAGAGAAAAGAATTATTACCTAATCAAAAGATGTGATAGCAATGGATCACAAAAAATGATTATTTTAAGTTTCGTAATTAGTTACACATCAAACAGCAATTTTATTATAATTTCTTCTTCTTATTCTTGCTCACAATCTAGTTCTATTATCCATTCTAGTTCATAAATAATGTTTGTTACTTTAAAAGAAGCAATTGAACAATGCTATGTTAAAAAAATAGGAGAGGTGAATGAATTTTGAGACCATTGCCTAGGCAATTATCAGTGTATGGAAAAAATAATAATACTCATATGGTTGGGCAGAATCTCAGTTATCAAACATAATTCTAATTATACAAATTAACATCATAAGGTGTTGTAAAAACCACTTTCTTTTTTTTGTGTGTGTATATATATATATAACACCTGAATTATATTTATCTGTACAGTTGTAACTGATTATTGATCAGTTTGGTTTGTTTTTTTTAAAAAATAGTATTAAATACCTATTTCATTTCGACAATCCATTTAATACTTAGTTACTAAGGTCTTTAAGTGGTGTACAAGAAACTCAATACAATGAAAATAAAAAATTAATTTAAAAAACCCATAAGTAAGTATAGCTAAGTTGTAGCTATTTCTGTTAGATCACAATCCTACTATATAATAGATGTTTATGTGTATTTTGATGAACTGGTCAGAGTGAACGATTCTGAGCCATTTGGGTTGGGGAAGAGTATGTATGCACTTAATAGTGTTAACTTATTTTTAGTTGCTATTTTGTTACTACTGTTTTGTAGATTATAAACGCTATGCTGATTCATCAGTCATAGAATACGACTTATAACTGTGATGTTCAGCATCTTTTTTTAGTTGTTTGTTAATAGTGTTTTATAGATCGCAGTTGTTTTACTGATGATTTGTTCATTTATGTCACATGATTTATGCTGCACTTGTTGGGGTTTCATTATGCTATTCTTATTTATTGTTTGCAAGCCGATTTGGGATTCATTTGAATGGAAAGCAGCACATAATACCAGTCAACCAACTAAAATTATAAAATGTCCTCAGTAGGCCCCAGGAGTTCAACAGGGATTGGGCACGTCTGACCTCAGCTGAAGGGAGTTCCATAAATTTGGTCCACAATACTGAACACTTGGCTTTTGGTAGACACAAGCTGTGCATCAAAGCCAATGGGGAATGCTAGCAGTGATTTCCCCAAAGTTATCAGGGGTCAGGCAGGGATATAAGGGACCGGGGGGCAGTGGCGTAGCGTGGGGGGTGCAGGGGGGCCGGGCGCACTGGGCGCAACATCTGGGGGTTAGGGTTAGGGGGCGCAAATCCACGGGTTAGGGGGCAGAAATTACTTGCCTTGCCCTGGGTGCTGACAACCCACGCTACGCCACTGCCAGGGGGTTCTGACCCAAGGAAATGTACTGTATTTTTTGCTCTATAAGACTCACCTTTTCCCTCCTAAAAATGTAAGGGGAAATGTGTGTGCGTCTTATGGAGCGAATGCAGGCTGTGCAGCTATCCCAGAAGCCAGAACAGCAAGAGGGAATGCTGCTTTCACTGCGCAGCGATCCCTCTTGCTGTTCTGGCTTCTGAGATTCAGAATATTTTTTTTCTTGTTTTCCTCCTCCAAAAACTAGGTGTGTCTTGTGGTCTGGTGCGTCTTATAGAGCGAAAAATACAGTAAATGCTGCAGAAGGCTACATACCTGCTGCTGTGTTCATGGCTACACTGACTAGGGTAATGGGCCCATATTTTATCCTACCTACTGCTGGATATAGGAGATAATTCCCTCCACAGCCTGCCGTTTCTGCCACCCCCTGTATGGCAGCTCTATGAGCAGAAGCCATTTCTACTGTGCTTTGCTCTGCCACTAGATCAGACTGATAATGATTTTTTTGTACACATTACGAATTAAAAATAAGACACTTGATTACAGTAGCATGCCTTATTTATACTTCTCCTAATCGCATTGTTCATTGCTCTTAACGTGAACTTCAATGCTGAATTTCAAAATAACCATTAGGAATTAAAGTCAAAAGCCAACTTACTAAAAAGGTCAAAAATGATGGAGTAGCATTCTAATTTGTTAATTAATTGATAGTAAAATCAAATCAAATATTGAAAGGCCTGTTTAAAACACCATGAAAGACTGCTTTATAGCTACTCATTTTGATTTCTTTGATATAAAACTAGAAATCACCTTAAATGAGACAACCTTAACGTAGATTATGTCTCCAATTTTCTCTAATTCAAGTCTAAATTAGAGAAGACATTTTATGAATGTATGCTATGCTGAAAGCTAATTGAAAGCAATTATCAAAGTGGCATTTTGTCTGTGACTTTAAGATACATTGTAAGATAATAAATGATTCTCATTATGTAATAAAAAGGTCACATCTTGCCTTTGGGCTAGTGACGCTAACAGTTTTTCAAAAGCTATCTGGGACATTTTCTTTAGTGAACTACGACTAATACAAGAACCATCACTTATTAAATATCAGTTGTCATCTGCACAGTATCCACATCACAAATGAGTATTTCTTTCAAAAAGAAACACCGCCTCATTAAAACTGGCAAAAAATATATCTCTTAAAGTGCATACCTGACATTTTCAAGCTAAAATGAATATCCTTCACTTGTCATTCACTAATAGTAATGTGTGTGTGGTGGGGTGGGGGAGTATACTGAGAGGACAGGCTCATTAAAATAGGGAACAGCCCGCTTCTTGGGGTGGAAATTTACTTTACAATCAAAAGAGACAGAAATGTAAAAAATTCAACAGGATAAGTGGGTTTTATTTAACTCTTCTAGACTCCCAGCTTACTCTTCCCTATGGTAACATATGTGAAATTGTATGCATAACTCTACCAGGATCGCTAAAATAAAAAAAGGCTTCAGGCAACATTCATTTGTAATTCCTGCAAATTCACCCAATTAGGCACCCTTTAGAGTATTAGTGGCTATATATTTCCCTACAATATACCAAGCAGAAAGCAGCCATCAAGGTACAGCACATAATGAATTTGGTATTAGAAACTGACACCACCAGCTTCTGGAACCTTAGTGTATCAAAACTACTAGGTATATTAATAATTCTTCTCATACCAAGAATGAAAAAAATAAAATTAAAATAAAACCAAACTTCTAGGCTGTTGTTCCAAGTTGTAAGCTATTAAGAGATTTGTAACATCCTTAAACTGGAAATGGACTACCTGTCTATATAGCAACAAGAAACTCTAAAGAAAGTCAACAGTTCTTACCAGTATAGTCTAAAATAGAATACTTTTATGCAACACATTTCAAAGCAGGAGCGTCCACATATTACATTCAACGAGTGTACAATTTGTGTACCTAATTAGTTGAGCTATACAAATCAACTTGCCTGTCACCTGAGCATGGGAGCCACCCCACCCCAAGATCCTCCATCTCTCCAGGATTCAAGTACAGTGGTGCCCCGCAAGACGAAATTAATTCGTTCCGCAATTTTTGTTGTTTAGCGAATTTTTCGTCTTGCGAAGCACGAAATCCCATAGGAATGCATTGAAAATCAATTAATGCGTTCCTATGGTCAAAAAAAGTCCAAACAAAGCCAATTTGGTACAACAACAGTTTATTAACTGCTCTTTAAAGTCACACATACTGTAAAGAGCAGTTCAAAAATTGAAGGGAAAATAAATTAACTTTATAAACAAAACATGTCTTTGTTTTTAGTCAAAGAAAAAAAAGTCGCGAGACGTTTTCGTCTTGTGAAGCAAGCACATAGGGGAAATTCGTCTTGCGAGGCAAATCGCGAACGGAAAAACCTTTCGTCTAGCGAGTTTTTTGTCTTGCGAGGCATTCGTCTTGCGGGGCACCACTGTACCAGTTACTGACCTTCATCCAATCCATAACTGTGCCCAGATACCCTTCCAGAGCTTTCACAGCCTCTCCTGATTCAGATGTTATGGCAGGCATAGGCAAACTTGGCCCTCCAGATGTTTTGGGACCACAACTCCCACCATCCCTGACATGTTAGCTAGGGATGATGGGAGTTGTAGTCCCAAAACATCTGGAGGGCCGAGTTTGCTTATGCCAGTGTTATGGAAAAACAGAGCTGCATTATGCCTGACCATTGGCCAAGCTGGCTAGGGCAGTTGATATCCAATAACATCTGGAAGGCTATGGATTCCCTACTCCTGTTTTAATACACCTGCACGGTAGTTGCTTCTGCCATTAAGCAGAGGTCCCAAGAGGAGCATAGTGGGAAGAGTCCTAATGAGGATCTGTGTCTGCTTTCAGAGCTTAGAAGAAAGAGGAGTAAAAAGCTGACGCTGCCAAAATTACTTTTTCTACCCGCTGTTAAACCCATGGAGATGTATTCTCCCTAGACAATGTTGAATCTAGGAGTTCCACGAAACACAAGAATGCACCAACAGCAGCAGATTAAAGCTAATGCTAGAGGTCTTCTTTAAAGGAAGGTTTTGGACCAACTTCCCTATGAAAGAGGGGCAAGGTATGCCTCCCTCTGGAAGGAGTCCCAGAAGCTTAGGCACAGTCAATGGAAAAGGCCTTCTCCCTGCTCTCAACCAAGTGATATTGCGATTGGATCACCTCCAGTCCTTCAGATAACCGGGTCCTAAACAATTTAGGGTTTTAAAGCTCATCACCTTTAAAAGGTGAATTGGTCCCAGAAAAAAAATTGAAGCCCGCACAGCTTTAATATGCTTTTATATGTGGTTCCTATTAACAATCTGGCCACTGTATTCTGAACCAACAGTTCCAGGAGTTTGGGATTAGTAGTAGACTTAAACATACAATAAGTTTTCAAATCACATCAGCGTATCTTGCTTTGCACTCTGCATAACGTTGGTCTTGCCCTATGAACCGCCTCAATGGTTTTATATATATAAGGCTGTTCTCTTAAAACAATTTATCAGCAATAGCATTGCACCCACTGAAATTAAATCTAATTAGTTTGGCATTAATTAAGCTCTAATAATATACTCTAGTATCACTCCTAAGTAGTGTGATCCGTTTCCCCTTCACACAGGTAAATTGGAAAACATGGTAGTGTCATCATAATTTTTAAACACACTGAGAAAATGACAGAGCTGCAAAATTAAAATAAATGATTAATGACATTTTTTTCATGTTTTATACTAATAGGTATTGCTGAGGTTTTAAATTAATAAAGCTGTCAACCTCAGGGTTGTTACAGGATCCAGCACAGAACCAAAATGGAAATTATGTATTCCACAGGCACCTACAGATGACACTTTGGAATATTTTAAATTTTAATTAGTAGGTGCAATTGTTTCACCCCTCCCCTCCCACCTTTAAACCACTACAAATTAATTGGCAATTAGTCACAACTAATTCTTTTCTTAACAATCTGAACGGGAGAGGTAGGTGCATTACATCTCAGCATAGTTGTCTAAGGTGCAGAAAGCACACATGCAGTAAATTGCATTGTCAATTATATGAAGGGGGAGGGGAGGGAAGAACCTGTTGTGAAATTAAAAAAATTATGCATAGGTAAACAAAAATAATGTATGCACTGTGCGGTGCGGGACTACGACAACACAAAAATAATACCCAACCACATCAGCCCTCAAATGTATGCAGATTAGAGAAGTTCCTACCTAAAGAAGATAGACAAGTTTGAATATTAACAGGTGATGGACTGAAAAATGTCCTCTGGTTTCTCAGCAGTTTTTCTTCCTCTGTGAAACAAGCTTCCATCTTCTGCCTAATTCTCAGGGTACTGCAGCCACTGAGAGATTTTGAGATTATTCTATGACTACAAAGCACCCAGGGTGTGTGTGTGTGTTTTCCTTACAGGTAAACATTCCTTCAGTGCTCTCTGCAGCCTTCCTGGCTGCCCACTCTTCCTGACATGAAAAAGCCCCATGGGAGGAATTACCTCATAGAATCATAAAATCTTAGAGTTGGAAGGTCATCTAGTCCAATGCAGGAATCTCAGCTAAAGCATCAGCTAAAGATTGGTCAAGCATGTCTTATTTTTGAGAAACCCATGCTGGGTCTAAATAATCACAGCATCTAAATGCTCACAGACAGACTGATGAATTATCTATTCTAGGATCTTCCCTGGTATCGATGTCAAGATCACTGGTCAGTAGTTATCTGGGTCTTCCTTTCCCTCTTTTTGAAGATGGGGACAACATTTGCCTGCCTCCTGTCTGTAGGAACCTCACCTGTTCTCCAAGTATTCTCAAAGATAATAGACAAAGGTTCTGAAATTTGCAAGCTCCTTTAGTACCCTTGGATGCAGCTCATCAGGCCCTGGAGATTTGAATTCATTTAAAGTAGCTAGGTGTTCCTAGCTGCAGCTCCCTCCTTACATCATTTATTCTGTTATCACCAGGTTGGGAAATCACTTTCTTTTTGGGTGAAGACAGGGGCAAAGTAAGTGTTGAGTAGTTCTGCCCTTTCTCTGTCTCCCAATAGCATTTCTCCATGTTCCCTATGCAGAGGACCTACCACTTGCTTGTTCTTTCTCTTATTTTTGACATAGCTGAAGTGACCTTTTTAAAAATTATTTTTAACCTATGAAATAGTCTTTAGAGGCCCTTCTTTGTCTGCTTCTACCTGCAGAGATTAGGCGGGTGGCTAATGGAGAAAGAGCCTTTTCTGTGGTTGCACCCAAACAATGGAGCTCCCCCCACGCAAGGGAAACTGTCCAGACACTTTGAGTACAACCCATTGGATACCAGGCTGTCCAGTTTATTCACATTGGCTGAAGATGTTCTCTGTGTCCAAATGTCAGAAGTAAGATTATCTAGGACATGGGAAAGAGCTTCCTCAGTTGCTGCACCGAGGCTGTGGAAACGCTTGCTCAGGTAAGCCCTCTCTGTGATAATTTTTCAGCCCATTAATAAAATCTTATTTTGACAAGGGCTGGGCATGTCCAATAAATAATAATAAATAATAATTGGGCTTGCCAAATTGTTGATGTTTTAATGTTAGATTCCACCCCCACCCCCTGTTTGCTACCCGCTATCGCTCTCTCTTAATTATGCTTTTATCTGACTAATTATGTTATTCGCGGGACTTCTGGCCTAACGCACTTAGTGGCGGGTCGAGGGAAAGTGCTCTGAAAGTCTGGAGCACTCCCCATCATAGCTATTGGGAAGCTGGGAAGAGCGAGGGCAACGCTGACTCCCTGAAAAAAGTTTGAGAGGAGGTCTCAAACCCAAGGAAGGCACCAAGCAGTGCAGAAGAAGGGGTTTCCTGTCATTTTGGCACGATATAGGTGGAAAGATGACTGGAGGACCTCAGCGCAAAAAGGGGAGCATTCCTGGCTGTGAAACGCCTCAGGACCCAACCGAAACAGCACCAGGTCACTCCAAAATTAAGATCTTAAAACATAAGCTAGGCTTCCCAAGAATATGACTTGATATCAGAATAAGATAAGAATAAGAAAAGAGGGAAGCAACGGATCTATTGTTTATTCCAAAAAACCCAGAAGCACGAGGAAGGGAAAAGGAGGTCCACCTTTTTAAAAGTGTGGCTAAAGAACTTTATGAAAAGAAATTAATAGTAAATAAATTAAAGCATACCAAACAACCGAAGCATCGGCGAGAATAAAATATCGCACCAAGTAATTATGTTATTAGCAATGTTGGCTGTGGTAATTTTAATGATGATGATGATGATGATGATACAAAGAAGAAGTCAGGTACGGTATAATATGTGGAATAGCTATAAGGCTGTAATCCTGCATCTTGTTACCTGAAATAAGCCTCACTGAACTCAATGGGTCTGGCTTCCAAGTAGACACATATAGGATTACTCTGTGAGGTATCTAAACCACTTCCCCCATTTCTTCCCAAGTAAGCACACTAAGAAAGAGAAGCATCTCCTCCCATTTTCCTCTGCGCTATAATTAAATTTCCTCAATTATTTAATTAGTGCCTGTTGAAGTCTTTCCAGTGCTTTGAATGGGTCTGCATAAAATCAATAAAAAGGTTGATGGGCCAGAAATATTCAACTTATTTGAACATATTTTTGTTAGAAAGAGCAAAACCAAAAACATATGTATAGTGAGTTCATACATAAGGAAGTAATGCATATATGGGTGGGTGTGGGGGGAGAGAGGGAGCGAGGAAGGGAGATATATTATACTGAAATCTGTGTGTAAGACTGCAGGATCGCATCCAAGTTCTTTAATGAAATAATCTAGGGTTGGTTACACTAGAAGACTGAGGAAATAATGCAATATTTCATTTCATACAATATTACAGACTGTCATTGTGATACTTATATTTTTATGTTTTATTACATATACTGATCAAGACACACTTACTGTACAAGGTGTTTGCATCCATGGCTCCCCATCAATCTGCATAGGCAGAGACTTGCTAGTCCTAGAGCAAAACAGTTACAGGAAGAAAATACAGTGTGTATTCTAAACAGACAGCATGTCCCCATATTCCACCCAGAGGCACTCCAAGGTGTGTATGTGGCATGGGGCGAGGTCTCCATAATGTAAGCTGGCATACCCTTGAAAGCATTCCAGAAGTGAGCTAAAAACATACGTTGGGCTTCCCAATTCCAGACATGATGAGATAATCATCTGACCCACTTTGCTACTTAAGCTGATTTTACTATCTCAAAAGTGAGTCAGAATGGCCTGGGTGTCGTACAAGAAAAACCCAAATCAAATTAAGACTGCTGAAATTGTGGATGGAAATTCATGACATACTTCATGCAGTAAAACATGGACAATAACAATTTATTATGTATACTAAATTATGACTAGTAGATTATTGACCTAGGAGGATATCCAAGTAGTTGATATTTTATTATGATTTATGTCCAAATACTTGCTAGTTCTCCCAAATGCAAAGCTCCAAATGTTAATAACATCATAATGGAGAAAACTGGGCACCAGGAATGTTTTTGCTACTAATACTTTGGGGCTCTTAGAAAAAACTGCTTAAAGAAGGAGGAGGAGGGGACCTATTCTCTTTTGTTTCTCCTCTCTCACCCCCCCCTTTTATTTGCTGTTTCCTCCACTCCTAATCAGATGGGCATTCAAGCCCCATGAAGCATGCTCAGTCCTCATTGGGTTCCTTCCCTGAACATTTGTTTATAAAAAGGCAAAGGGACCCCTGACCATTAGGTCCAGTCGTGGCTGACTCTGGGGTTGTGGCGTTCATCTCGCTTTATTGGCCGAGGGAGCCGGCGTACAGCTTCCGGGTCATGTGGCCAGCATGATAAAGCCGCTTCTGGCAAACCAGAGCAGCGCACGGAAACGCCGTTTACCTTCCCGCCGGAGCGGTACCTATTTATCTACTTGCACTTGGACGGGCTTTCGAACTGCTAGGTTGGCAGGAGCAGGGACCAAGCAACGGGACCTCACCCCGTCACAGGGATTCGAACTGCCGACCTTCTGATTGGCAAGTCCTAGGCTCTGTGGTTTAACCCACAGCGCCACCCGCATCCCGAACATTTGTTTATACTTGGTACAAAATGTGGGTCCTCGCCCAAGGCTGTTGATACCTCCATTCCTGTGCATGGATGGGGCCATTTTATCTATATAAGGATATAAGGAGAATGTGTTTGCTAAGATTAAACAATGGCACAGAAGCAAAATACAGTGTTTAGTCCACTGGAAAAGTAAATGCAAATGGTCTGAGACATGGTTTTATACCACCAGAGTTTCTGAAGACTTATGCTAGGTAGTGGTCTGAATATTGCCCCCCCCCCCGCCATGTTCCAAGTGACAGTCTAGACAGGACAATTATGCAAGGATGGAGTGAAGGAACTGTGCTTCCAATATATAAGAAAAGTGAGAAGACTGACCCAACGAATTACAGGCTGATCTCTTTGTATCATGCTAACAATGAAGGATTTGGCTGAGCAGACAAGCATACTGGCCCAGAAGCAAATAGGGTTTCCAAGAGGGAAATCCAACCATTGCTTCCTAATTTCCAGCGGTGAATGGAATGATGTCCATTCACAGCCATTTTGCATTAAGCCACACCCTGCGCTCCATAGTAGCTACTTATGACTAGTGCCCCCATCAAAATGTGCCCACTGGTCCAAAGAAGTTGGTGGTCCCTGCTTTAATATTGTTCCGTCCAACCAGTAAATTCACAACCCTACTTTTGCAGAGGAAAATGTAGTTCCTACCTGATGATAACAGATGAGCATTGAGCAAGACGTCTCCCAGCACTTTTCAGCCCAGTGTATATTTGACCCATCTCCATGGCTCCCTCCAGACCAACCACTTCCACCAGCTGATCACTGAGATCTGAAAACAAAAGCACAACACTTAGAACAGAGGAAGAAGCCATGGAGGATAAGCATCGCTGCTGCCCAGAACAGCAGCTCCTCGTCTTGTTCTTCCCCTCTCACCAGAGATCCCTAAAAATGTGCAATTGAAAACATTGTTTTGTATTACTAATGTTGCAGGAAAGAGAGAATGCATCTAGGTTTCGGAGACTGTATGTTTCTTGTAATCTCATGCTCAGGCCCCTGCATTGAGTAAAAGTTCTTACATACTCTCAGGCTCTTTAATATATGTAAAACTAAAATTATTAATGTCTTTATGCACTATCCACAAGATAATAGCTCCCTGTTCTTATAAATCTCCCCTGAAACATGGTGGGCTACTGGCTCCATGTTCTTATGGCCTCCTCTGCAAAGAAAACTCTCTTGCCCTTCCCCCCTCTGTGATGGAAACAGCTGTGTTCACATTGTTCTGCAGAGTTGTCAATTGTATTCTTAAAAAAATAATAAAAAAGGTAAAGGTGCTATTTTTCAATTTTTGTCAAAAAGCAACTATGAAAGACAGGATCATTATTTTTGCTAAGTGGAGACACGAGCTCATGACAATATCAGATCTTAATAACTTCTTGCCACAATTTTATGCCACATTGTTTCTCAATAAGACCAGGATGGAAGAACGATCCATTGTCACATGTGTGATTCTTTTATTAGAAATATTTTGTCTTGGAACATTGAAACATGTCAACTGAAAGGGAAAACCCCAGAAAAACTAAAGCCGAAAGCAGCTTTTAGAAAAGCTATTTCCACCGATCATAAGAAACCATAAGAGAGAGATAATATGTTCAGACTTTTCAAAATAGGTGTAAAGTTTAAATATTAATACAATACCCTAGCCTGGGAAACTGCCTGAAGTGGAAGTAGGAGAAAAACATTCTTTTTTGGCTTAATACAACTGTCTTAATTTTTGGCTTAATACAACTGTTTTCCAATGAGGATCTGAGGTCAGAATAAACCACAATTTCAGGTTCTGGTTAGTAAACTGACATTAAACCACAGTTCCTCATTTGAAATGTAATGGAATTGTGGTTTAAACCAGGTGTGGAGAATCTTTGGCCCTCCTGATGTTGTTGAACTACAACTCCCATCAGTGCCGGCAAGCACGCCCAATGCCCAGGAATTATAAGAGTTGAAGTTCATCCACATCTGGAGGGCTCAAAGTTCTTGACACCTGCTTCAAACAGTCCAAGATTAAAGTGCTAAATTTGCAAGGGAAGGAGATATGGGGTGGCAGAGAGTGTAGGCCTGCAATTTATTGTTGCTTTAATACATTATGGTTTATTAAAGCACAATCGCTACATCCAAAATGGGCCCAAAATGTTGATGCATTGGATGACGAAGGCACTAGCCTCTAGGAACTCATGCCACCTTGCAGCCTTTTCCACGAAAAGAGTGGATGATGAGCCCAACATTAGGCTGGGAATGGTAAAAAAGGCAAAGGACCCCTGGACGGTTGAGTCCAGTCAAAGGCGACTATGGGGTTGTGGCGCTCATCTCGCTTTCAGGCCGAGGGAGCCGGCGTTTGTCCACAGACAGATTTCCGGGTCATGTGGCCAGCATAACTAAACCACTACTAGCGTAATGGAACACTGTGACGGAAACCAGAGTGCACGGAAATGCCATGGAATGATCACAGTACACTATAATGTGCCTCACTGCACTCCATTTTCTGTATGTGGAGGAAGTAGAATGTGGTCTTATGGTCCAGTCCTATGCATGTTTGCTCAAAAGCAAGTCCCACTGAATTCTGTGGGATTCGCTCCCAAGTATGCATAGTATTGCAGCTGTACATTGCAATGTCAAATACGTTTATTCTGGATGAAGTCCCACTGAGTGCAAGTGGACTTACGAATGCAGTCTGACAGGTATAATCATTTAAGGTGCTCTTTGTCTATTTTGGTAACTAACAAAAACACACACACACACACACACACACACACAGAGAGAGAGAGAGAGAGAGAGAGAGATGCTCTCACAGAATTTGAAAAGTATTAACTTTTTCTTTTTAAAAAAGCAAGTAGACATCATTGATTACTCAAATTTGTTGCCAGGAACAGATGGACAAGGAGCAGGAACATTTTACTTCAGTTCTAGATGCCTAAATGCCCCTGCTTCATAGATTAGTTGTTAATATCAGTTTTAATGGGAAATGTTATTTCCAGGAATGATAGAATAAACATCAACCACACATGTGCCACACAAGTGCGAATTTGGGGTTATTGCACTTACTCAAGTACATATACAAGTCATACAAACATATGAGATGTAAATACTAATACACTTTCTTATATCTTTAAAGATCTATGCTAGTTCAGTGGCAGTATTTCTCTTCCTCCAACCCTGCAGTGCTAGTGGGATCTGGTTAAAGTTCACTGTGTGACTGATGAATGGAAATCAGCAGACCCAAGGAACTTGGAACTTCTTCTGAACAAGCACTATCCACTCTTTAATGAGGTCATTAAAGCATATCTATTTAGCACAGCAATGGAAGAACTTACCAAAAGTGTGAATTAAATATGCCTTGAACCTACTCAGGACCAAGTTGTGCACACAGAAACAGAGTTCCATGTGCTAATTGCACCCAAAATTTATTCCCATATGCAGATGAGTCTCTCTCTCTCTCTCTCTCTCTCTCTTAGTTCCTACTGCACAGGTCCAAAGAGATTGGCATTCCCATTATATTTTATTGCACTGATCACCTGCTTGCGAGAGTGGGAGAGTAGTAAGTCAAGCCCACTTTCCCCCAACAGCTGATTGGTGCTTTCCAAACTGAGCACTGTCTTGTGACTCCTCCCATGCCCCCTATTTCCATGCCACACTCCTCAATGGCTCTGTTCCTCACTCTCTCCAACTGCATTTGCCTAGCATCCTTGAACTATGATGTTCAAGGTTGCTTGTCTTGATGGAGAGAAGTGTGGGTAGACAAAACCTCTGACTTTTATGCAGCTGAAATACAGCCTACTGTACAAAAGTAAGAATCACAGTCATTGTTCCACGCACTTATGCCTCTAGCCCTGCTCAACACTGGCACACACACAAACACTCCTTGGCAAGAAGGTTGCCCATTAAGAAATGTAGCCTTTGGGCTGAAAAAGGTTCCCCAATCCTGGTTTAGACTATAAACTTTCCTGTCTTAAGAGAGTGGGGCAAGATTAGGCAATATAATCAGTTCCAGAAAAGGAGGGGGAGACTGATATATACAGATAAATGGGCGATGTGTTTAGAGGGTCATAACCTTGCCCCAAAACTATTGCATATCTTCTTTTTGCTGAGATTTTAAAAAAGGTATTTTCATTTTTAAAAACGTAAAAGACAAAACAAGCAGAGAGCAAAACTTAGCACAACGTACTCCTACAATGTGTGCCCACACTCCATTGTTAGTGTAAGTCCAGAGGCAATGGCTTAATACAGACACCCACTGAGTATTATCTTATGATGGCCTTGCATCCTTTTTTTTTTTTTTAAGGGTCCTTTTATTATTTTTAAAAATCCATACCAGAAAATCTTCTGTCTCTGATTTCCCCCTTCTGGGCCATCCGCCGGCTCAGAATTTTCACCTTGAGAGCCTGTTGGCTTTACGCTGAACTTTGCCCACGACATGAAGACTTTCACTTGTTTTCTGTGCGAATGACCTATCAGACTGTGTGGGAATGTTTGCACAGCACCATGCCGCTTCTGCCCTCTTCCACAAACCAAACTACTTCACGCCTCTCTTCAGATTAGCACAGTTGGTAAACAAAGCTAGCTCTCATGAGTGACTGCTGATGTCAGCAGCATGCGAATGGCATGTGGAGAGGGGCATCTGACCCTTTGCCCTCGTTCCCAAAGTGTGGGGATGGGGTGGATTGGGCGGGAGAGAGGATGAAGTCACCAGGGAGATTTCCCTTCCATTTCCTCCCATCAGGCTGTCTGAACAATTAAAGGGACAAAGTGAAATCTAAGCAATGCTGCGTTTGTGAATGCTTGTTCCCTTATTGCACTGCCCGAACCAAGATGGTGATAATATACTGAAGAACCTCGAGAGCTTTTGAGAAGTCTGCGCTACAAGGCAATACCAGGCCATTGCCTCAAACACTACATTTCAACATTTCTCGGTGAATATAAATCAAGGGACATAAACAAGAGCTGGGGTGGAAAGGAACCCAGTAGTGTTATGATTAGAAGTGGTGATTTACACATGGAGGATTGTTCCCCTATAATAAAGCTGTTTTGTAAATATCCAATTTATCTTGGCCATATATAAACACTTGCAGACCTGGCAAGAGATTGAAAGTCTCTATTAGAATTTGGGGTTACTGCACTTAGTCAAGTACATTTACATAAAAAACATCAACGGTTGGTGGTAAATCTCTCCCTGTTGGCAGTTTGTCTTTAGAGAGATGAGGATACAAGGCTTCCTAAATGTAATTAAAGCATGGTAATCATCACACTGGGGGAAAAAAAAGTTTGGGTTCTAGCTAAAATATAGCATGGGCTTTTGAGATCTGGCTTACTGCCAGAGCCCTTGGAAACGTGCTGAGTTGAAGGCTCTCCTATTCACCAGTGTCTGCTTTGAGTGCCGCATTAAAAAAAGGAAAGAAAGAAACCCAAAAGCAGCCCAACCAAAACAACACAGTTTTGCAATATGCAGGAAGGTAGAGACGTTTTCATACACAGAGACAGGAACTGCTGCTGCAGCGAGTGCCAAAGGCATGCTTAACGTCAAAGGTTTGTATGCTTTAAGATGAACTATTGCTAACCGTAACAAAATGTCTCAATGCTTGGATATAAAAATAAATGACCAAATGATGTTGCATTGTCAGCGGTCCAATTTCAGAAAGGAAAGTTTTCAAGGCATTTTGCAGGCACTTACACAGTATCTGGTGTAAACAGAGCTGTTTTCCACGCTCACCCCAAAATAAGGTGAAGGTTGAGTTTGCCACTTGATGACTGCATGACATGATGCCTACAGAGTTGCTACAGTCACTTGACATTGCCTCATCCTCACTGGTGCACAACACTGTGGGCGGTTCATATGGTGAGCCAAAAGACACCGGCTCTTGAGTAACTGACTGATGAGATGTCAAGGACATGCGTGAATCACCTCTGGGTTGTGAACTGCAACCTGAGATACAACGGCATATGGCACTGTACCAGCACGGCCATGGTTAGAGATGTTGGGAGTTGTGGTCCAACACAACCTGGGAAGGCACAGTCTCCCCATTTCTGGATAAGAATTACCAATATGCCTACAATACACTCAAGGAGTGAATTTAAAGGTGAGATTAAAAGAACTAGCCCATGGGCTGCAGGTTCCTCATCCCCGGTATATTAAGTATTATTTGATCCTGGAGTCTACGGCAAATGCTTAGTACTGTACTGGTATTTTTCTAATACAAAATGAACTGTTGGGAGTAGGGCTCTGTAAGAGCCCCAACTGTGCTGTCCTGACCCAAACAAAGTGAGGTACTATCACATTATCTCTGAAAGACCATATTCCCTCAAACTTGCCTTGGTTTTGCATAGCTATCAACCATTCCTTTTTTGTGGGAAATTCCCATATTTCAGTGCAGTTTCCTGCTGCTTCCCGCTGCTATCCCAGATTGTTAGATATCCCGTAGACTGTCTCCGGGACAGGTGAGGCTGCTGATCCCTTATTTTCAAATCTGAAAGTTGACAGCTATGCTGCTGATCCCTTATTTTTGAGGCTGCTGATCCCTTATTTTTAAATCTGAAAGTTGACATCTATGGTTTTGAGATGTTTGAGGAATAATAATAATAATAATAATAATAATAATAATAATAATAATTTATTATTTATACCCCGCCCATCTGGCTGGGCCTCCCCAGCCACTCTGGGCGGCTTCCATAAAAACCAAAAATACAATAAAATATCACACGTTAAAAACTTCCCTGAACAGGGCTGCCTTAAGATGTCTCCTGAATGTCAGGTAGTTGTTTATCGCCTTGACATCTGCTGGAAGGGTGTTCCACAGGGCGGGCGCCACTACCGAGAAGGCCCTCTGCCTGGTTCCCTGTAGCTTTGCTTCTCGCAATGAGGGAACCGCCAGAAGGCCCTCGGCGCTGGACCTCAGCGTCCGGGCAGAATGATGGGGGTGGAGACGCTCCTTCAGGTATACTGGACCGAGGCCGTTTAGGGCTTTAAAGGTCAGCACCAACACTTTGAATTGTGCTCGGAAACGTACTGGGAGCCAATGCAGGTCTTTCAAGACCAGTGTTATATGGTCTCGGCGGCCGCTCCCAGTCACCAGTCTAGCTGCCGCATTCTGGATTAGTTGTAGTTTCCGAGTCACCTTCAAAGGTAGCCCCACGTAGAGTGCATTGCAGTAGTCCAAGCGGGAGATAACCAGAGCATGCACCACTCTGGCGAGACAGTCCGCAGGCAGATAGGGTCTCAGCCTACGTACCAGATGGAGCTGGTAAACAGCTGCCCTGGACACAGATTTGACCTGTGCCTCCATGGACAGCTGTGAGTCCAAAATGACTCCCAGGCTGCGCACCTGGGACCAGGGAATCCTCCACACCTGCCCGCCTTCTGTCCCCCAAGAACATCCTGCAACCCTCACAGACACCCTTAGGGATGTGGGAGAGAGCCTTCTTGGTGGCTGCTCCCAGACTTTGGAATTCCCTCACTAGTGAAGCTAGCCCGGGTCCCTCCATGTTATTTTTCCGCCAGCAGGTGAATACAGTTTTGTTCCAAGAGGGTTTTGGGAACTGGCTACTTTTAATGAAAGGGCTGCTGCCATGCTCTTTTTCATTGCTATTATTGGTATGGTTTTAATAGATTTAATATATGTACATAGTTTTAATTTTATAAGTGTTTATTTGTTTCTTAATGATTGTCCCCCTCCCCGATATTTCTAGCAGTTCTTATTTTTATTTGTAAGCTGCCTTATTTTTATTTGTAAGCTGCCTTGAGTCACGTCAGAGAAAAAGGCAGAGTCCAAATAAATTTATAATTATAATAATGATCTTCCATTCTGTCTTCCACACATACATCGGTAAAAGGCGATTCAAAATGTGCTTAAAGTGGCAGATGTAGAGTCTAAATATAATCATCTACTCTAACTAGAAAGTAAGAGGAGAAAAACAGAAGACCTAATTAATTGTGAGAAATTTTAAGAAGCATTTTCCTTTAGTGTATGTGTGTCCCCTTTAAACAAGCACACTTCCTGATTAATAATAAAGCATAAAATGAAAAAGGAAAAAAAAAGAACTTGGGCATTGAAAGCACTATTCTCTTTCCCTCTGTGAATATAGCATTAAGAACAAATACCAACTTCTAGGGTTCTAACATTTTGAAACAAGGGGTTTCATCTTGCACTTTCAGGAGATCATTATGGAAAACCTTTGGTATACCTTGGGGAAAATGTATTCTCTTTTGACAGTTATTCTTTTAATAGTTGGAAGCATAATTCTGCTTTGAAGCTGGCCATGCACGCAAAAAGGTGCCTATTATTTTAAGCCGTATGTTTTAAAAAAGTTATTTGTTTTAAAAGGATGTTCACCATATTGGTTTTATGGTTCCCTTCATGCAATGGAACAAAAGCCATTCTATGAAAGGATTCTGAACTTGGACAAACTGTATTAAAAAAAAAAAAACACTGGGAGGGGGAAGCAAAGTTCTTCTCTGTTTTTATCAAATTTGATTGCTGCAGCTGTTCCCAGTTTCTGTATTTTAAAAATAGCCTTATTCAGTGCCTTGTTGGCTAAAGGCCAGAGTATCATTAGAACATGATGTACAGAAAAACCTCTATTCAGTTACAGATACAGAAATATATTTAAGATCAGTGGGGGTCATCTGAAGCAAACACTTGTAAAGGGAAAATGGAATTTTAATGTGCTCAGACCATTCGCTGCTTTTAGCTGGATATTTAAGAAATTCAAACCTGATATCTTCCTGTTTGTCCGGGCGATATCAGATTGCTGCACATCATGCACAAACAATATGAACAAATCAGGGCCGTTTCCACTAACAGAAATAGATCTTGTTCTCAGATTACTTCTAACAGTTTTGGCATTTACTTCAAATGGTTTCTAGTAACATTATACATTTCAGTGGTCTATAAACATGCCCTTACCTAGAAAAGAAAAGATACTGGAACCGAGAAAGTTGAATCAATGCAATCTGCATCTGAGTTGTGCATCTTGTTAAATTGCACATCTCACACAGTATTCACATGAATAAAAGACAAACACAATTAAGGATTTCAATTAAGCCCCCTCCCCCACTCACCACTCATAAATACTCCATTTATCAATGTTATTTCCCTACCCTTTCCCACCAAGGAAAAAATTTAAGAATGTGAAGATATCTCAGTGTCTTATGCTTTGGTGTTTTTACCCATATTTCCTTGGACTGTTCTCCATGGTCAAGCCCAAGTCATACACAAAAGCAAATGAGTTGCTTCCTAGGGGAAGAAGAAAAATTGTACCCATTCCTGGTGTAAGCAAGGGTGGAGGCACCCTCATTGGCTTAGATCTTTTCAACCCTACAATCCAGGACCACTTACTGTTTCCAAAGGAGTTCATATGCCTGCACCTTCATCAAGGTGACGGCTGGGGTTAATGGCAAGAAGAGATTGTTAATGGAGAGAAACAAGTGGCGCCGGCATCAAAATTTGGCAGTGAGCATCCTCTTCACTGCCGAACAGGAGTGCTCCTGTTTAGAGTTCTAGCCAGCTAGTCAGTCATGCCTTCCCCCTCCAAGATACCATACAGTATACACTGTTAGAAACTGAAGGATAGCATTTTACTCCCCCTTTCACCAGTTTGCCATTTCCCCCTTTTTCAACTTAAACACAACATTCCATGGCTACTTGGGGGCAGCTATCCCTGCTAGGTTTTCCTTTTGAAGGACGCTTGTACTGTTGCAAATCCAGCATACTGCTACCCTCCCTCCGGTTTCTCAGCAGCTCCAGTTTGGCTGAATTTCTGTCGGCACTCAACACCGGCATTTGCTGTTAGAGGGACGGACTGCTGATAGGTAATTATAAATGTGAGATGAACCAGAGTAATAAAAACTTCAGAGTGCACAAATAAACGTGTTTCAGTTCTCAGGCATTTGGTTAAATGGAAACTAAGGTCACATGTTGCACTTGTCAGGAGGATTAGTATCCCCACGGAGAACGGGCAGATGGAGAAACTTAAAAAGTGCACATTATACATTTCTGAACCTTAATGATGCTACCATGACACAATTCTACATACGATATAGAAAAGACATGAAAAGTCAGATTCCCATACTTATTATTATTAAATTTCTATACCACCCTATACCTGCAGGTCTCTTATCTTCCTCTCCCCTCAGACAATTAGATGCATGGACTATCTATAGGTGGCTTATGTTCTGTAAGTGCACTAAACACTACCCATCCCTCCACAAGGCAATGGTTTCAAATTTTTAAGCCAGGCCTGATGGATGAGGCTAATGACTCATCTGGTCCAGCATGCTATTCTCACAATGGCCAGTTAGATACCTGTGGGAAGCCTGCAAGTAAGACATGAAGGCAATAGCACTCTTCTCACCTGCGATTCCCAGCAACTGGTGTAATATATGCTGCTCTTCAATATAAATGTTTCCAGAGCATCTCATATGGAGAAGAAGGGAGAGCCTCTCAGGCCCCCTTCCTTGACCAACAACAGCCCTGCAGTGCTGCCAGTTAGGTCTTCTTACCCAATAGGAACTGTCACACCACTTTTTTGGGGGGGTCACGTTCAGCCCCAGAAGTAAATGGGGAAACCAGTTAATTGTTAAATCCTGGGACCCCAGACCACCATGTCTTCCTCCAGCCAATCCCTTGCAATTGAGACATAGCATAAAGCCAACTCTCCAGCCCTCTTCTTCTCCTGGAGAACAGGGCAAATTCCTGGCTTAACCCTCTCTGGTCTTAGACCTCCAACATGTGGGTTCCTGAGTCTTGAGGGTGCCAACCACACAGTGACTCAACTACTGCCAATTGTGAAATTCCGTTAGAAATAACAAGGGGGAGTCCAAGAATTGGGGCCCCAAGATTGAGAAACTCTACTATAGAGTATCAAGGAACCCTTGGGGATCTGCTCTGACACGTACTCTGCCCAGGAGGCATGTAAAATGCAGAGATTTCTAAGCACACATATATACCAACTTGCATCTTTCTGTTGGGGCAAGCCAGATGCATTTGTTTTGTTCAGACGCACAATATAGTCAGGCAAATGCACTTGAGGTGAACATGCGACAGGATAGTGACTGTGGGAGCTGGGGAGAGTCTTGCGGTGCAGGCAGAAAGGCCTGAAGGGCTTCATTCATCTCCCAGGACTGTGGTTCCCCACCCTGAGCAGCGGACACTGAACTGTTCAGAAGGCTTCTGTTGGACAGCCCTGCACAGATGCCACAGTGACAAAGGGAACCAGTTAGCATGTTGGACTAGGACCTGAAAGACCAGGGTTCAAATTCCCACTGGGTCCTGAAGCTCACTAAACTAATTAGTGAGGATTGTTGTGGGGATTAATTGAGCAGGGAGAGATCTATGCATGCTACCTTCAGCTCCTTGGAGAAAAAGTTGGGATATCAATGCAACAAACAGTCCATTTATGGTCAAGATGGTGGTCTTTCACATGCATATGGTATGGTTCCTTTGTGCTTCACAGAGAAGCAGACCCTACATCTGACAAACAATTTCATAGGCTACAGCCACATCAAAATCTGTGCAAGTTGTTACAAATGTGTGAACATTCAAGCAAGGTGGGGGACGAGACGCCGCCTAAACTTTCTAAGACCTCTCTGAGATCACAAACAAGCCACATCACAAACTCTGGCAGCACCAATAGCTGCTTGAGGGAAACTGTATAGGAAACAATTCTGAAACATGACAAGGCTCAAAATCTGATTGGCAAAAACAGGGGTTTTGTTCCAACAATTCAGCTTTAATAAAAATGCAGTGGTACCTCTGGTTACAAATTTAATTTGCTCCGGAGAGCCATTCTTAACCTGAGGTACCACTTTAGCTAATGGGGCCTCTCGCTGCCGCCATGCCACCAGCACACGATTTCTGTTCTCATCCTGAGGTAAAGTTCTTAACTCAAGGTACTACTTCCAGGTTAGCGGAGTCTGTAACCCGAAGTGTTTGTAACCCGAGGTGTTTGTAACCCGAGGAACCACTGTATATGAAATAAGCCACATGGGCACATTACCAAAGAGGCATACTTCTCCAAACTGGGATAACAAAGTGGGGGGGGGGATATTTTTTCCTCCATGAGGAGAAAAGTATCATACAGAGAGGAAAAACAGCAGATAGGGCAAATCCAACACCCATGTGAAGTCACCCTAAATTATGCTAACGAGTAAAGTTTGGGTGAAAGTGTCTGATTTGCATATCTATGTTCATAAGGAGGGAGGGGGGAAGCCTGGTGGCAGGATTCTGTAGCCCCCTGCTGATAAGAGTGAATGGAAAAGATTGCTTGATCATATTTGGCAAGAATCCTTTTTTAACAAAATATTGAAATAATTGACACGGAGGGCTGTACTTTAGGCTTAAATGCATGCTTCAATGGGGCTATTTATGTGCTTAAAGTTAAGTATGCGGACGAGTGCTTTTCTGCGCCGTATTTGTATTTCAAGGGCTTAGATGAGAAAATAGAGGCCTTTAAAATAATGCTTCTTGTAAATCAAGACAACAGATAGAGTGGCTTTAGTGCAAACCCAAAGGGTGCTTTGCAACTCACACTGTGACTATGTATGATGTGCGCAGTATAATATTTTTCCCTTCCAAAAGCGTAAGTCATCTATACATAGGAAAGCAACAGGGACATTTTAACCTCTCCTTCTTACAAAAGGGGGGGGGGTGAGCCCCCTAGTCTCGACACTAAGTCCAGAAGTGCAGGAGATAACTTGCAACACTTTGAAAAGAATGAAAGGAAGTGAATGATGCAGGTGCACTAATAAATGGGTGGTCTCTGGATTACAGTATTTATGTGTGCTGTGTTTGAGCTAAACATCAACTTAAATGTTACACATACAAAATAGCACAACAAGAACATCTGTGTTGGGGGGACGAAACTGGCATGGCTGACACCTCCAGTGCCAGGTGCAAAGGAAATGTCAGGGCAGCTTGAGAAATCTTGACAGCAAGCATCTGTGTACATCAGATTAGCTCCTACACTCCTAGCCCCATCCTATGCATTGGAGTATTTTATACATCTGGCTCCGGATTATGTGATAAATTTCATTCATCCCAGTGCTGGCTCTTAGTTTGAAGATGGAAGTCACACAATTCCCCCTCCCCACCAACAATCTGTATCATCTTTGATCTGCTTGGATGAGGGTAGCTTTGCATAAACAAACAGCCTCCTTCAATACAGCTATCAGTTAATAAATCACGGGCTGTGTTTTCAGAGGCTTCTTTGTAGTGAGCTCT
Source organism: Podarcis liolepis (assembly GCF_965112155.1). Lineage (NCBI taxonomy): Eukaryota > Metazoa > Chordata > Lepidosauria > Squamata > Lacertidae > Podarcis > Podarcis liolepis. The sequence continues at coordinate 31,957,910 of NC_139563.1, forward strand.
AGAACTAGAGTTTTACTTGACAGACTTAAAATTCAATATTTGAGAAGCCTTTCACTACTGGCTGGTAGAACAAGAATGCTTTTAAGTCCCTCCAGTTTCAATGGGACTGACCCACTAGTAAACTTATTTAGGATTGCAGATGTTTCTCTCAATTTCTCGTTTTTCCAACCTTATGTTCAGTTCTCTCCATCAGTTTGGGTATTTTTTTTAAAAAATATTCATGAAAATTCATCAGTGCTTTAGACAGATTTCTCCTAATATACATAAATTTGTATGCAATTTTGTCTCATTTGCAATTTTTTACAAATCAATTCCCCTAATATAATGCATTTTAGTATGTTATTTTCATGAATATATGCATTTTAAAGCACACTTTAGCACAATTACTTGGCTGGATAACTTCACTTCCCCATTCAGAAAAATGAAAATTTCAAAGGATACTTGAGTGTTTCTTTTTGTATCGCTTTGGAAAGCAAAAATCAGGGAGTTTTACCTTTAAATATGAACTGAATTGAATTTCTCTCACCTCCTTTAAGAGGACTAAGGATGTTTAGAACCATGGAATGATGGAGAATAAAAAGAAAAAAGAAAATGGAGAAGGCAGAGAGAAATGGAATGGAGCATCCTAGACGAACAGGACTTTTTTTTGGCAATAATATGAAAAAAATGATCCTTTATAGATTACACCATTTGGATAAAATCTGTATGTCCATTTCTACTAACATCCACGAGAGGTTCCGACTGATATCACTGGCATGTTAGACACTCATAGGCGACGTAAGACCTTGCTTCCACACACTTCTTTCAGGTTTATTACCAGAGCGCCTGATTCACTAGAATGATGGAGTAAGAAACTTTCATCTGTGCCGACTACACCACAGAAACGATTAAATAACTATCAAGTTCAGAAATATATATATGAGAAGAGACCCAAATGATTCTATTGCTGTGTTTGTGTAAAAGTTGCATTATGATTGTTTATACTGTAATCACGTCCTCTAATGAAAAACAGTTTTATTCTCTTGACAACTGAATTTTCAACTGCCCATCCTCCAGCATTTCCCCCCCTAACACGAATAGCACAGAGCAAAACTACACACTGAGGAATGTGCTGTTACATCTTCAGTTTTTCCTTTATTAATTACATTGCCAGGGCAAGTGGGGGAAGAAAGTTATCAGTTCTTAGAGAGAGAGAAGTTCCCATTGACACCAACACAAACTTAAATCTGCTGGTAGCCATGTGCACTGGGGGTGGATTTAGGCTGGGGAGGGAAAGGACAAATTTATTCTCCCCACATGCTGCATTCCTGATAAGAATCAGAAGCCCTTACACAATTAATTAATTAAATGGGTGGGGGGAAAGACACAGCTGAATGCTATGTAGAAAAAGTGTGTGTGTGTGTGTGTGTGTGAATGAAATTACTGACCCAAATAATTTAAATATTTCTTATTTTAAATGCATTACACCCATATTAAAAGAAATTGATAAATGCTAAATAATGATATATGAAAAATTATGAAAGGCTGGTTTTAAATGAAAAGTGCTCTTGCAAATTTTAATTCCTTGTTTTTCATCTTTTTTTCTTGTTACTTAGATTTTTAAAGCCAGACTCCTAGATTATTTTCTGACCTGAAATGAAGCACCATCTGGTGTGAGCATGTTGAGATTCGATGTAAATGAAATGTAGCTGTTTTTCTTGATAAGGCTTTAAAACTTATAGGTATTCAATTAAAATTTTTATTTTAAATACTTTTCTTTTAACAAATATGCTGCAGTTTAAGAAATAATGCAAGTTCCCATAATCAGAGTGATATACCATTAACCTAGTTAATATTTCAATTCCAGAAATCTGAACTCTAAATTTAAGTTGGGACTGGGGGTATCATTGCATCTATGTTATCTGCCCTAAATTATGTGAAATGTGTCACACCTAAATCCACTGAAAGCCAGCATGGTATAGAGTTGTACTTAGGCTAAGGAAACCTGGGTTCAAAGCACCATTGGGTTATCTTAGGCCAGCCACTATATCTCTGACTAATCCAGTGGTAGCCATCGAGTTGCCCAGAAGTTGCCCTGACTATTGGCCATGCTGGCTGAGGCTGATGGTATAGGGCCCAACAACATCTGGGGACAGACGGATGGGGACCATGCTGTGTACTCCAGACCTAACCAATCTTTCCCAAATTGCTGCCCTCCAGATTTTTTGGACTCCAACGGCATCAGGAGGGTACCAAGTTGGGGAAGACCAAACTGGGGAAGACCAAACTCACAGCAATGCTGTGTATAGTATCACATATGGTACCTTGAGCTTCTTGGAGCAAGAGTGAGATAAAAATGAATGGTTTCAGGTGCTTTTAACTATGTATGAACAAACTGTATGGCCTTGTACATACATAAATAACCACAAAACAGTACCAGCTGCTGTGCTATACATGAAAAACATGAAGCCTTGATCTTATGGAGGACACAGATTAATTTCAGGATTGTCTCATGCTTGTGCTGCTGCACAATGCACAGAAAATCATAGGGGTTTGTGGTGGTATGTGACACTGGGTATATTGTGTTGTGCGTGTAACAGCTCAAGTTTCATTGTGCATGAATGCATTGCAGCATGTAAAAATCTAGCTCTCCATTTGCCTCTTGCCTACAAACACTCGTACTGCAATTAATCAGTCTTTTAAGGTGCTTTGTGGGACTGTGTTGTGTTTACTTCAGTAGCCTAAAATGGCAACTCCTCTGGATTGGAGTAGAAAAGTTGGTCATTAATGGGCAATTGTATCACTCTAGTTTAAAATAGGCTTCAATTTGTCCCTACTTCATAAGGGAGTAGCAATGGTAATAACAATGTTAACAAATCTATTGCTTCTTCCATCTGGGGAACTTGGTGTTCTTTATTTTGTGATGAATGTTGAAATTCTAGGCAGGTAGCCAAGACAGAGCCTTGATGCCATTGATGCCTGTAGTTTTCATTTTTTTTTTTAAAAAAAAAGCTACAACAAAAAATACCATCTAATTGCTGCATAATGCCCACATAATCATTCTGTATAGTCTCACTTTCATAGCTCGTTCATCTTCCTTACTAGTTCTGTTGACTGAAACCTCAGGGCCAACGGATCATGATCCCAAAGTACAGTTCAGTATGCAATTAAGTGGCCATGCCATTGATTAATCTTAGTGCCCTCCTTGGCACGTTTAACCAAGCTGTGTAAAAGCTTTTGAAAGCCAGACAGCAGAAGCACAACAGAATGTCAGCCCAACCTGATAAATTTGGAATACGGGCATGTGGTAAACTAATCAAACAATTGCTTCACCATGGGCTTAATTTCAGCGTAAAATACTCACAGTCCATATATATCAGCCTGCCTTTGGAGCTGTGTGAATAACCTCTTAGAATAACCCCACAGAGGTGAATGCCAAGTCGTAGTTTTGTCATCTGTATCATGACTCAGGGCCAATTAACATTGCTGTTTGGGGATGGAAAGGACACAGTGAGGTAACTCTTCCCCTTAGATTTCAAGTCAAGTGAACATATCCCATTGTGGGAAGGGTATAAATTACATGCAATTAATAGTAACATCCAGGAGCTACTTTCAAAGAATCCGAACAGAACAGCTCACAAGGAAAGAAAAATAAATCTGTATTCCAGTCTCTAAAATAATCTGAGGCATTACAAAAAAACACATGTTGGTAATAATTAGTACACAGTGTTGGAACAGGTAAAATTATTTGCCTGCTAAATCACAACTTGGTATATGAGCTTGTGAGTAACCATTTCTTCTTGTGCTTTTGCTTTTATTACACTTTTTTCTTAAAAGAGATAGTGTTTGAATTCCAGAAAACAATCTCCTTTTGCCAAACAAATGTTGGAAGGGCAGAATGGTTCAAACCACAAACGGGCCAAACTGATGACACCTGTTGTCATTGTTTTGTCCTGTGATGCATCAACTGTTCTTAATGAACAGCCAGACATCTTGTTTCTGGTTCTATAGATTTTTCTTTGGAAACTCCTAAGAAGTCATGCCTGGGAATAATCTGGCTCTCGTGATTTATTTATCTGTAAATATATATAGTCCACTTGTGTATCCTCTAATATCATCTGAAAAAGTTTTGAACTTTTTCTTCCAGCCTTCTTAACCCCTCCCTCGAGAAAAACTCTGCATGCATGGTGTTTAGCGCAGAATTAGTTTAGGTCCCAAATTAAAATGACAACGGTCTTGGATGTCTCATTAGAAAGAGAAAATCAATGTATCTGGGCTTTGCTACTGCACACCCAGATAATATAAACCTGTAGACTGAAAGGTTTACGGAAGTATATAGACAAACCCACAGTCTACCATCAAATACATGCCTTTGTCATTTAGCTATGAATGCTTCCCTACATTGCAAGCTCTTATTGACTGAAGACAGTGATACTGCAATGCCTTAAAGACTGAGAATGTCACTCACTATTCATTTACAAAAGCACTCCTTTGGTAAATGTTCATGTTAAAAATATACTACTCAGTGACTCAGTGGGGATAGGACAGGACAGGACAGGAAATAGTTTTCCCCTCCCCCCAATGGAGTGCACTATTAACATATCACAAACCTGTTCTGCTTGGAATTTTATGCTGCTGCCTCATGAAATCGCCTTTTCCCCTGCAATAATGAGCATTTTAGCCTCTCTGCTCATTTTATTATTACCTCATACTAATAAATTCAGGAATGTTGTATGGACATGTTTAACACTTTGCCATTTGTACAATTTCAGTATCTCTTTTCTTTCCTAAATCAAGGTAAATTAATCCTGGAAAATTAAGGCATTTAATTTGGACTTTTTGCATATATTTGAAACTGCAGGCTGCTCTATAAAACTCTTGCAATGGTAAATATTGCACAATCAAGTCTTCTTTTAAAAAAACAACAAAAACAAAACAGTATGGGGAATAAATGTAGGAAAAGACTCAGAATTGATCTCCAGTGAGTAGATTACTGAAGAAATGTGTTATCCCCCACTCTTCCAGAAAGTAAACAGGTTTTAGAGGTGGCCTCCATACTTGTGAAGTTCAAGAAAAGCTGTTGGGGATATCACAGTTTTTATGGGTGAGTATTACAGAGCTGTTGTTTAAAAAAACCAGATTTACGGAAGAAGAAGAAGAAAAAGAAGAAGAAGAAGAAGTCGTCCCTATTTTGGTTGCATCCTAGAAGGATGCTGTAGGTATCCAAAGTGACTTCAAACTTTAGAGTTTCAGTGGGTAAACAACATGGGACTGTTGCCTTCTGCCCAAAACAAAATTATAATATCTAAAATGGCCTTGAAATTTCATGGTGCAGAAAGGATAGTGATGGCTATCATGTGAAAGAACTGCAGCCAATGCTAATATAAAAATATATGCTCCAAAGCAGGATATTTTCATATTTGCTAGTTAACTTCAGCGTTGTATGTTCAGGAAAGCAAATTCTCTTACGATTCCTTTAACATAATTATTGCAGTCTCTTACTTTACATAACTACTTAAGTGCTCTAGGAAGAGTCAGTCTAGTTTGCTTGATACGTGAATTTTCTCTGCTGCCAATTATCGCATGGTAACAACCACCCAATTACTTTCTGCCTTCAGGTTCAAGTGAGTGACGCATAGTGCAGGACCCCAGATTAATTTAGCATCCACCTCAGTTAAGTATCTTTATCAACAATATCAAGACCAGAAATGTCACATAAGTAAAACTGGGCACATTTACAGCAAGTTCAATGTGACCCAAAACTGACCTGTGATAGGAAGCAGCAGGAAAGCCTGAAGGACCTATAAACGGTTATTAACTTGGGATAAAATCACTAATTTATCTCAGGTAAGACCATCAGTAATTTGGATCACGCAAACAAAGCCTAAAGAAAGGCATGCAAACACTTACCTTCCAGGTCTTGAAGACTTTCTGATTCTAAAATGACATTGTGTAAGTGTCATAGGCATCTGTGTCTTGCTAATTCCAGTTACTGCAAGCTGCTTTGCGGATTTGATTTTGCAGCTGAAAATGACTGACTGCCAGACAAAGGGACAGAAACGGCTGCAGCTGGTATTATTGATTATTTCCTCAATTTGAAGGAAGCAAACCAGAGACTAACAACATGGGAGGACAAAGGCTAAGTTGTTCCTTTTCATCTCTGCCATAGCAAGCCTCTGGTCACTATACCATGCAGTGAATTAATTCAGAGAATGGACCCATTATCACTGTAACGTTTGAGAGTTGTGTAGAAGTCTTAATGACTTGCCTGCTGTGATGGGAATGTAGCATTTATCATTTTAATAAAACCAGAGAATTGTAGACAGAAAAGACACTGAACCCAACATGAAGTGCCAATGAACACTGATGGCACTGCACAACTAAACATTATCAGCTCGTAAAAATAACTTTCCAGTAGCTCATAGTCTCAAACCGAAAGACATCCGGCCCATAGAAACAGAAGTGTGAGTATTCGTGAGTATTCGTCAAATTGTTTGAAGACTATGCAAGATTGCCATAATTTATTTGCTGAGATGCAGGACAAAATAATCAAATCAAGACAGGAGACTTATGCAAACTTAAAAACAAGTTATGCTTGTTGTTTCTGTCATGGCTCTTTAATTTCCCTCCTATGCTTCATTGTTTTCTGTTACTAAGAGCTCCAAATACGGATTTGCATGCTAAAAGCAAATCAAAGTGAAGAGCAGACCTAATTTACGGGCCATGCAAAAGCTACAAGTAACCCTAAACCTTCCCAAGTTACGCTTATCTGTAAAATGCTGTATGTGGCAACTTGTTCACCACAGGTTCTCTGGTAACCAAACAGCATTCAGTTGTGGCCATCCTTCACAGCGTCAGTGTAAGGATGTTATCTCCAGGATTCATTATCTTAAGATTTGTGATTTACTGTACGCTTTAGAGGAAGCTGGTGGGACTGAGTTAAAAGCAGAACTAAAGGCTCAGTTATATTTCCTTTATCTACACTTGACTCAAGCAATGCTCTAGTTCCATCAGCATCTTCTTGTAGCCCGTCACTTTTAATATTCATTTTTGTTACACAGGGAAAAGGCTGTACTTAGCCAAGTGGTAGAACATCTACTTTGCATGCAGAGTATCCCAGGTTTGTTCCAAAGCATCTCCACATACAGTAGGGACCTGTCTGAAACCCTCAAGAGCTGTTTCCAGTCATTGTAGACAATACTGAGCTAGACAGATCAACGGTCTGACTTGATACAGTGGTACCTCCAGTTATGAACTTAATTCGTTCTGGAGGTCCGTTCTTAAGCCAAAACCGCTTGTAACATGAGGCATGCTTTCACTAATGGCACCTCCCGCTGCTGCCTCACTGCCGGCAAGTGACTTCCGCTCACATCCCGGGGCAAAGTTCGCAACGGGGGAGCATCTACTTCCGGTTAGCTGAGCTCGTAACTCGAAGCGTTTGCAAGGAGGATGGTATGTTACATGAGGTTCCACTGTATACGACAGCTTCCTATGTTATGAGTGTTATTGCGTTATTTATTACGTTTATATCCCACCTTTTCCTCCAAGGACAAAGGGCAGAATATGGGGTGCATCCCACCTTTTATACTCAGAGTGGAGTAAGATGGGCTGAGAGACATTGACTTGCACAAGGTCACCCAGGGAGCTTCTGGCTGACTGGTTACTCAACCTGGATCTTCCCAGTTCTAGCCCATACACCACATTTGTTCCTCTGGGGTCTACTTACATAATCTCCAAGAGACCTTTCGGTATGCCTCCCTCACACCTAGAGGTGGGGCAATGGCCACAAGGGAAGTGGCTGTTACCATAGTGCTTATGGAACCCTCCACCATAGAAGGTCTGCCTAGTGCCCTTCCTTCTGGCTTTCTTGAGTAAAGCTAAGACTGTACCTTTTTGCGATGTTTGTAAGACTGTAATATATTGCTCCTGCTTGTTTTGTTTGCTCCTGGGTTGTCCTGCACAGATGTGTTCTTTAATTATACAGTGGTGCCTCGCAAGACAAAATTAATCCGTTCCGCGAGTCTCTTCGTCTAGCGGTTTTTTCGTCTTGCGAAGCAACCCTATTAGCGGCTTAGCACTATTAGCGGTTTAGCGGCTATTAAGGGGTTAGTAGCTATTAAAGGCTTAGCGGATTAGCGGCTAAAAGGCTATTAGCGGCTTAGTGGAAAAAAATCAGAACACTCGCAAGACGTTTTCGTCTTGCAAAGCAAGCCCATAGGGAAAATCGTCTTGCGAAGCAGCTCAAAAACGGAAAACCTTTCGTCTAGCGGGTTTTCCGTCTTGCGAGGCATTTGTCTTGCGGGGCACCACTGTATGGGGTTTTTGTTTTACATTTGATGCTTCAAACTGTGTTGTAAGTCACCGTTTCATCCACTGTGGATTCACAGGGCAGGTTAAAATATTTTAAATAAACGAACCAGAATAATTTGGTGAAAGGAGGAGACTGCTTTAACTAGGGGACATTCTTTGCATCCATCGATCATGCACATGCCCCGCAAGCAAATCAAAATTTGACATTGCAAGAATAGGAAGTTCTGAAACAATCTTGACCATTTATTTGGTAGCTTTTTCTAAGAAAGCCTCTCTGCATATTTCTACCTCTTGTTGTTACGACTATACATTTGCAAACAAAGGTAGCAGATCATATGATAAAATGAATGTTAACGCGCGCGCACACACACACCTTTTAAAAAAATGGCTCTACTTGTGATGAAAGGCAAAAGGAAGTATTTCTTCACATGACACACATAGAAACCATTCCCTAAAAATGTAGAAAGAGCCATCCTGAAAAATGTAGAGATAGCCAACAAGAGTGAAGGCCACAAGGCTTCTAGAAACTTAAAACTATTCAGATACTAGCACAACAGAATGAGGCGCTGACATCAAATAATTCTATACGGCCAAAGAAGCTATATTAGAAAATCTTCAGACTTACACTTGACTAAATAATAAGGGTTATATACTTAAGCCTTCCATTCAGAATGAGACCCATGTTGCCATTGCAGGACGCCAATGTCAATGCCTTATACACTCCATAGCATATTAAAGGGAGTGATTCTACTCCTAAATATCCACAATTCTCAATACTCAAAATAGTGCACAGTTGAGATTTAAAATGAATTACTGATTAGCTGAAATGGATAGGCCTAATTGTGCTCTTCCTGAAATAATTACAAGACTCCCATTGAGTTCCGTAAGAAAAAGACGATGTCCTATGAATTAAAACATGCCTGCACAGACCATCTACTTTCAAGTCTCGAATTCTGCTTGTCTAAATAGTCCTTTGAAAAGACTTAGTCTGTTCTTGCATACTTAAAGTGGACTTTATTAATGTTTAACTTCCTGTAGCTAATTTGGCTGCTATGTGCAGCCATAAAATTTTATGACAGTAAACATGAGAGATGTGCCTAAATTACAATGGAATGTTATTAGACTACTTTCTTGTTATATTTGGTATCAGTGCTATTACATTTCACAATGTGAAATACTGTATTTCACAATGTCTAATTTTACACAAAGCCTCTTTTTAAAAATATTACGGGGATACATGTGCTGAGCCAGCTATTCTAACTACCTGACTTTTATATCTATGCAGTATCTGATTTAGGTATCTGATCGGTACAAATGCTTTGGCATAGTGCTGATACACCTGGAGACATAATTTAAGTGGCCAGTAATGACAGCAAGACATCACTGAAATGTCTTCATATAGTCGCTTGATGCAGAGTAATGCATTTAAAATGGCTCCTTGCATCTCTCAAACACTTCTCTACAAATTGGAGCAAGGAAATAATATAATGATGCACTGAATATTGTTTTGCTCAGGTCAGGAAAAGAATCAGCTGCCAGTCCTTTCATTGTGCGGGGGGGAAACAGGTCAATGGTAGACTCAAAGAATGTGAAAAATAGTATCAGAACATTGTTCATTACATCTAATATGTCAGGGACTGGAAGGGCTCTGGCAAGTATGTGGCAGAGGCAGGAGGGCAGAGGTGAAACGAGGAGAGGGCGTTGGGCCCCCAACAAATATTGAGGGGGCTGAAGATGCCTTGGCCCACTAGAGTTGGCGCACCTGACCTTATCATTGAGCTCCAATCTTTCCCAATAAACTTAAAATGTTATTTTTGTGTTCTGTTATCCAGCATTGCATATGCAAAATTCTACTGCTAAAATTAATTCAAACTCAATCTAGCCACCTAACCTTATCTATCTTTTCTAAAGCAAACCCTCTAAAACTCCAAATCTAGTGATGTCTGCCTAATTTTACTTTTGTGTTCCATTATCCTATGTAGCTTATATGGTTCTGCCCACATATAACAAAGCACGTTGCCATATTGTCGTAAATCCTATTGCACATAATAGGATTTACTTCTGAATAAATATGCATGGGATTGCTCTGTGGATGGTATTTCCTATGAGATTATTTCACCCACAAGAAACTGTGTCCAATGGGTCCATTCCTTTTAATGTCTCCTCTCATAGTGCACTATTGAATTCCTGTCACTGATGCACTACTTGTTCAGCATTTTCTGGATTGCAAACATGGAACTGGGGATTTCAAAGTGTTTGTCACTGAAAAGATCGATTTGCATACATTTTAATTGGACAGCAATGGACAATTGTTGCAGTGCAAGGCTTTCAGCAAGTGCTGCTTACCCCCATTGGTTGGAATCATTAGCCGAAACCAAGCTGCTTTTTATAAGCATTTTCTCTTACCTGCACCTTCTCTGTGATTTGGTTTTTTCCATAACTACAGCAAGGATGGGGAACCCAAGGCCTTCCAGATGTTATTGGATGACAACTTCCAAATTCCTTAACCATTGACCACACTGGCTGGTGCTGGTGGGATCTGGGAGCCCAACAACATCTAGATGGCCACAAGTTCCCCCGCATTTGAGCCAAGGATTATTATGCTTGCCATGACTGAAACTCGTACATGTTACACACACTTCAGCTTTTAAGGATTGTGAAAAATCTCTTTCTCTTCCTTTTGCAGCTGGAGCAGTTACATTTTATAGAATGTTTTGGTTTTAATATGCTGTTTCAGTAAAGAACCTACCACACATAGCAAATGTTATTGGGGAGAAAGTAGGAGGGGAAATAGAGCCACATCGAGTAGCAGCTTGCATTTGTCACAATGCCTCTGGCAGTTCCGGTCTACACTGGGACCCACAATTTCCAGTTCTTAGCTCTCACTCTTAGCCATTATGCTACAGTACCAACTGTTCCAAAGATACCCATTCCATAAATGTAGGAAATGTTAAGCTGTAATGTAAGAGCATAAGAAGTCTGCTGGATCAGGTCAGCAGCCATTCTAGTCTGGCACCCTGCTCTCTGTGTCCAACTACACACGCAAGGGATCTGAGTGCAACAGTACTCTTCCCTCGCGTGCTTTCCAGCAGTCAGAAGCACACTGCTCCCGACTGGTAGTCATCAATAACCTTATCCTCCATGGATTTGTCTAATCCTCTGTCAAAGCCATCCAAGATGATAGCAACTCCTACTTTTTGTGAATTTGTAGTTCCAACAAAGAAGTACTTTCTTTTGTCTGTCCTAAATCTTCGAATGTTCACCTTCACTGGATGGCTCTAAGTTCCAGTGTTATTATTGTGCTCCTTGCTCGACTTTTCTCTAAACAACTCCATTATCCTAGATTAGGGACTCAGCTAGATCGATGAAGAAAAAGCGTTATACAGTGGTACCTTAAAAAAGAAAGAAAAGAAAAGAAAAGAAGCTTAGTTTATGAACAACTTGATTAAGAACACTGCAAACCTGGAAGAAAGTGTTTTGGTTTGTGAACTTTGCCTTGGAAGCAGAACATGTTGAGTGTGTTCCATTTGTAAATTGAGTCCCTTGCTGCTATGGGAAAGCATGCCTTGGTTTAAGAACGGACTTCTAGAACTGATTAAGTTCGTAAATCAAGGTACCACTGTACAGTGGTACCTCGGGTTAAGTACTTAATCCGTTCTTAACCTGAAACTGTCCTTAACCTAAAGCACCACTTTAGCTAATGGGGCCTCCTGCTGCCGCCGTGCCTCCGGAGCACAATTTCTGTTCTCATCCTGAAGCAAAGTTCTTAACCTGAAGCACGATTTCTGGGTTAGCGGAGTCTGTAACCTGAAGCGTATGTAACCCGAGGTACCACTGTATATGCATTGTAACACTGTGACACCAGATGGCACTGTGGAGTTCTGTTGTTGCCAACCCGATTTCTCATACAAAATTTACAACGTGTTATGTGGCTTTAGTAGAAATGTTATAAGGAATTAAGTATAAATAGATTAATAGAGTATTAAAGGAAAAAATAAGATTAGAATGTGTTAAGATAATTATAGGATAGAAAACAGAGGAAGATGGAAAGGAATTGCTGAAACAATTAACAGAAGTGGAATACAAAAAGGGAGGTGTGAGGAGGTCGTTGAAATAAGTGAATGAAAGATAAGATATTGAAATGGTTTGATGTGTTTTAAATGGTTTTTGTTTTGTTTTGTTAGTTTTATGTGTTAGTGTTATGTAGTGTTTTTGTATTGTATTGTATTGTTTTTCTTTTTTTGTAGTGTTTAAATTGTTGGAAAAGTAATAAATATTATTTTTAAAAAAAACAAAAACAAAATTTACAACGTGTTTAACTGAAGCGTTTCTATGATGTGTTTGCAGCTGGACCACTACTCTCTCCTCAATAATGCAGGCAGTTAAATCCAAACATGAGCTGGTTCAAGCCTGCAAATTTGGTCTCTACACAGCGCTCCCTAAGTTTTCCCCAGGAATGTATTTGTGCAGAGCATATTTTGTAAGACCTGGGATAACTGCAGTTGCAGGTGCGAGTCCTTGAAAGCATTTTCTATGGTTGTGGTTGCACATTTTTTCCTCCAGTTAACAGAGTCACAAGCGTCTCTCCTCAAAGCCATAGCGCTCTCTCTGTGTATGGGGGTGGGGGGAGAGAGAGCTAGCTTCACAGAAGGCATTCTCTGCATGAATGCTCCCTTGGGAACATTGCAAGGAGATAAAATTGTCCTTACAAGTTGGCCCTGCATGCCCCAATCAAAGGAAAGGAAAGAAGAAAAGCCCAGAAAAAGAAGAGGAAACATGCTGTGTACAGTGGTGCCTCGCAAGACGAAATTAATCTGTTCCGCGAGTCTCTTCGTCTTGCGGTTTTTTCGTCTTGCAAAGCACGGCTATTAGCGGCTTAGCGGCTATTAACGGCTTAGCGGCTTTAAGAAAAAGGAAACAAACTCGCAAGAACTCGCAAGACCATAGGGAAATTTGTCTTGCGGAACGACTCAAAAAACAGAAAACTCTTTCGTCTTACGCGTTTTTCGTCTTGCGAGGCATTCGTATTGCGAGGTACCACTGTACTATTTTACTAGCACTATGAAACTAGATAGGGAGATATAATGAACTGAACTGGGTATCAAATTATTGTAATTTGTATATTTAAGCAGACATCTACATTAAAAAAAACCAACTATAGGGCCAATCTAGATTGATTTGCTCATATTTGCGTGGCATGCAGCTATCTTAATTCAGCCAGTCAAATTATCAGCCTGAAAGCTGACATAACTTTTCTTCACTGTTCCAGGTCACTGTTCACTCTTTCTTCCAAAGCCAGCTCTCAGTTCATCCATCATAGAATTCATTGAGCAATACAGATGTGAATTTTGGGCAGAATAAATCAGCCAAAACAAAAAGCAACGCAGTGCAAAGAAACAGAATGGTACTTGTCACTTTATTCTGTCAACAGCCTTGAATTCCACACTGTAAATAGGGTGGTGAGACTCAACGCCATTCAGAATCTCAGCTGCTAGCAAGCATCACCAAATATACGACATGCCCAGAAAATGAGAAGAGAGCCTTCAAAGCTTAATTTCCCTTAGAAGGTCTATATTGCATGCTATCACAAGTCGCAAACGCCCCCTCCCACTTTCTTACCAATATCTTACACAAAAGAATAGAGTTGTAATACACACTGATAGTAGCTATTATTGAATTGTGCTATATATACCATAGCTGGGGGCATCATTCAGATGATTATAGCAAGAGAAAAATCTTTTTCTGTCCCTGATTTCAAAATCAACATAAGGAGAGGGGAGCACGGTGGCATGTGCTGTACTCACCCCTAGTGTTGTGTATATATGTTACGCGCACAGGGTGGGAAATCATAAAACATCTTTAAACCACAATACATCGTTACAACACTTCCAACTGTTTTAGATTAGGCTGTTACTTTCCAAACCATCACATACCATTTCAAAGCAACTGTTATTCCTATTGATGCCTCAACTTTGAAACTTCACATTAAAAAAACACACCAAACAACCAAATGAAAACACTGTGCTTTGCCGGGAGGGTAGGGGGGAGATTACAAAATTAATAATTTAGGTTTGGAGTGTCTGAATTCTAGTCTTTTAAAAGCTGCCTGCCAACAGATGGTTGGCATTTAGAGAGCACACACTGGCTGGCTGCAGTCCTAGGCACACTTACTTGCAAGAAAGTCCCCAAGAACTCAGTGGCTCTTGCTTTCAAGCAGATATGCACAGGGTTGTGCTTAGTAATTTGTAAACCATATTATTAGCATTTCTTTTTAAGTGCACCTTTTCACTTACAGAGTGAATCTGGATTTTCCCAGGTGAATCGTGATATTTTTTTTTTTTGCTCTTAGCCACTGCCTCTTGCTTTCAGCTTTTAAATTTAAAATTGCTACAGTGGCTACATAATTCAATAATTGTCCTATTGGAAACGAAGCGGGTATTCTGACTGTGATTTCAGGTTTTTCTGTTTGCTTTGGCAGCTGCTTAACTGTAGAGTACAAAAACTAATCACAATATATTAGAAAATTTAACGGTGTGTGCATATACATTTCAGTTATATATATATATATGGCAATCACTATTAATAAAAAGCGTGTTTGAAATTTATGCAAGTGCCCTGTTAATTTCTGTAATGTTGCCATCTATGTGCAGGCAACATCATACTTTGTTATTACGCCATTTCAATTTTAGCGAGGGCTCACTAGCCAAACGCTGGCACCTACCACTTGTAAGGTTATGATTAAACCTCACTTCAAGTCTGTAAAATGTAAAGATACTAGCTTTCATTAAGTGCTGTCATAAATCTTTCTACTCCGGCCTTACTAGATTTAATGTTTAATCTTCTCCTGTGCTGCAGAGGCATTACCCAGGAGTGCATCTAACTCTCGTTTAAAAGGATGTGGGCAGCCGTAGAGCCAGGTGTGGGAAAGATGTAACCTAACCTTAGTCCGTCGTAAAAAGGCTGATGAATTAACAATGCAACAACTCTCCAGCTCAAGAAATCAGCAAAAATGCCCAGCCAACGAAGCCCAAAGGATGAGAGTTTCTATAAGCCAGAGGTGGGTAATATGTAGCCCTCAAGATAGTGTTGGACACCAGCTCCCATGAGCTCCAGCCAGCAAGGTCAATTTTGGGGGGGGGACGATGGGAGCTGCAGACCAAGGAGATCTGAAGCACCATAAGTCTTGCACCTCTGTGTTGGCCTAACATTATATTTGGCGTAAGAACCTCCGTGAAAACAATGCACTTTTCTCAAAAGGTATTATGGAAGGGCTCATGTTTTACCATGGAAGTATTAAAACGAGTGTGTTTCTGAACATTCTTAAACAAGGAGGCAAGAGGAAGTGGATTAGTTTACCTCGTTCTTATGCCCGTTTAGAATATCTGAAGCCTGTGAATTTGCTCCTATGTGAACAATGTCATAAGGGAGATGCCCAGTGGAAGAGGAAGTCTAATTCATTTCCTCTCCTGCGTGATTCAAAGCACAGACTTCATGGATGCATGCTGATATATGGAAGCCCCCCCAAACTCACCCTCTTCATTTTGTAAACCTTTCGCAGAAAACTTCACATGCTTTTCCAACGGCTAGAAACCTTCCTCATTACAAAGAAGCTGGAAATTCCATTCTCCCATGAAATGCAGTATAAAAATATCAGGTTCGCTAGTGCAGATTTAATGGAGGTCTTCCTCCAATATAGCGTTGGTTTCAGTAGAAACCTATTGGTATGCTTTTGCTCCAGGAACCAGGCATCCCGTCCATGCTGAGCACAATTAATGAATGCAGACTGTAGGCTTCTTTCTCCTCCTCCCATCAGCTGGCAACTAGTTGTGGCTTTTTTAAAGGGATTGGCTGCACAAGGAAGTTTTCCCCCACACAGCTGATGTGATGCCTTCACTTTTCCCACCAGAAAGATTTCAGCAGGCATCGGCTGTGTGCGGGAGTTCCCCTTTGTGCAGTGGATGCCTGGAAAATGCAGGTTTCCGTTTCTCTGCCCCCTATCAACTGATTGGCAAAATGAGGGGGGGGGATGCTTTGCCAGTGCTATGCTTGGGGCTTCTCAAAGCACTGTGCACAGGGCTGGCAAAGTGGCTTGTGTTGTGTTTTCCAAGCGCCTGGCAGGCTTGGATCCAGAGCAGCTCATCTGCAAATGGAAAGAATCCTTCTCTCTGTGAAAGGACTTGGGATGTTGTGGAGCCTGTCACTCACACAAGTGAGGGTCTTCTGAAGTAGATTTTCAGAGGGGACAGAGGGGACCATATTTTCCCATATGTCAAAAATTAGGGGGCGTCTTATACACGGACAGTGCCGAGGCCATTTTCTTAAACCTGAGCCCCCCAAAATACGGGGCATCTTATACATGGGGGTGTCTTATAGACAGAAAAAAATACGGTACCTTCTTGCTTCTCGGAGCGGAAAGTTCTATGGTTGGAGCTCCACTCACAGGATCTCTGGCTCTGACCCACTGTTTGTATCCAATGTTTTTGTGAGGTATTTTTGGACAAGAAGAAAAGTGGATGGCTAAATAGCCTCTAATACAATACTTCCAATGTGTTGCTGTCATTGTTTTTTTTAAAAATCTCTTTGACAGATTCAGAACATCTGTTTTGTTCTTTGATTTGTGTTGCCATGTTTGTTAGCCACCTCTCTGAAAATTTTCCAGATATAAATTATTTGTAATTGTAAGCGGATTATTTCCCCAAAAAATACTGGGGGTTGGAGGAGGAATAATTAACAACATACGATTACAGGTGCTTCCTTTGCAGGGAAAATAATCCATATTGTTATTGTAATTTAGCATAGTGATTTAAAACAGCACTATGTGCTATGAAAACATTTCAGTAACTGATAAAAATTCAGTCTGAGGTAGAAAAATTGGATTCATTCAAGAGCCGGATAATTCTGAGGCTCTTCTGTATTAGGGATCTTTCAAGATGGTGAATAATTGTAATAAAAAAAGATTACATTAAAATAATTGACTTTAGTATGATAAGGTGTTTGAATTTGGGTTTGGTTAAGAGTCACACTTATATCTTGTAATGCCAAATAGATGGTTTCTCCCGCTGACCTTTATATGAGGAGGCAGGAAAATCTGTCATCGCTATTCAATTTGTTTAACTGCAGACACATGTTCCCTAGAGACGCCTGACACTATATTATCCATTTAACCCTGCCCTGGACACCTGGATCTTCAGATTAATAATTTTCCAAAATACAAATGAGATATTCCTGCGTATTCTTCGCTGGATGTTGTGGAAAATAACCTGCTTCAGAAGAAAAGCTTATTCTTTATCCCTTGAATATAGAAATGTCTAATTCCTTAAGCTATTTTGCAAAGGAGTTCTATTCAGTGTAACGCATTTCACTTATAGATGGTTATGGTGCGTGTTAAAAACAAGATTTAAATAACATCCTGTAGCTGAAACAATTCTCCTTCAGTTGGAGATGTTTGGGTTTATGACTATCTGCCCCTTCTGCAGGACCATTTGTAAAATATTTGTAAAGTTTCAGCGGACAAACGAACCTTAAGAATGTTCATCTTACATTTAAATAAAAGGAGGCTGAGAGGTACCTTTTTAAAAAACAACAACATACAAAAGCCTTGCTGCTCATTCAAGCTGTGACTTCCTGTCCTTTTGCAACAGAGTGCCCTTGGCAATAATACATTATGATGTCACCTCATCTTTAGAGATGAAACCAACCATTGCCCCATAAAATTCACCTGCTTCCCCTCAAAACTGGAATGATGTCTCTAAGACAGTTGGCTATCCTTCATCTAGAGGGACACAGCTTCCTCACCTCTGCTGTCTGCTGAATGATCTGTTTTCCTCCACTTCCCCTTTCTTCCCATTATCATCGCCACACGTGCTTACGTGTTATCATCTGCTCCAGACACCCTTCCCTTGCTGTCCAATCTGTGTACTCAAATCTAGTGTGCAGCTGGATTGCAGCTTTTGTATTTTAAAATATATCTACCATCTAGCTCAGTCCAATGGATTATTTAGGTACCGACATCTTTTTTTAGAGGAGGAAGACTGACCCAGGGTTTAGGAGGCGAGCTTGGGATGTGGGTAACCTGCCTGACCCGCTCTTTCCCCCTCTACTGCTTTTTAAATTGTGGTGTCCCTTCTGACACCGTAAAGCATTGCCAGTAAACTCCTGGGTTGTTTACATGAGCATATTGTAAACAGGCTGCACTGGAAAGAACAAGCCGCCTTACAAATTAATGGCATTGTGAGGTGCTGCCTGCTGGGGTGAAAATAAATTGTAAGAAAATATAGGGAGACAGGTAATGGGCACTAGCTCTGCGGCACAACACTTTTCAAATAGCTGGTGTTGACTGTGTGCCAATAGATATGGCAATAACTGTCAACAGGATTTACAGTACTTTCACATTTACACAGCGAGAGTGGAGAGGCTGAGAGAGTTCTATAGTTTTATTTAAAGTTGAGTGCCAACTGTTTCTGTACCAGCTATTTCCAAGTAACTGGGTCACAAACACACTGGCTGTCATTCATGTGTCTTGCTAAAGCACTTATTTTATTTTTTTTAGTCCTCGGTTATCACAAGCCCTTGAAGCATGTTTTTAGAATCTTTGCGGCGTTGTCGAGGCATATGTTTGCCGAACAGAATTCCAGCAAGGGGATATCTCACCATCTGCCATGAATCCCACCAACTCTGGTTGCCCTAATTGAACTCTGGGTGCTGTGCTAAAGAGTGCTGCTTCATTTGCAATAGGGACGGGAGGAACCAGTGGGAATCACCCACCAGGCCCAGGGAGCAAAGCCAATGGGCAGGGATTCTGGGAGTTGTTGACATCAGTCTGTCTCGAGAAACAATGGAGTGCACCTCCGAGGGTGAAGTCAAATCATTGCATTAGCAGCACCGAAGTGACCTTCCACGGTGTGCAAGCCTGGGCATTGTGTATGGAGTTTCCGGGCTGCTGAGATGACAAGACCTGACCTCCCCACCCCCCACAACTTCGGCCTCGATTTCCAAAGGAAATCAGAGCAATACATTTGGCATCAGCTTGGCTGTAGGAGTTTCCGGAAGGAGGCGTACAAGGCGTCATCCAACCACCTGAGGGACTGCATTCCAGTTTTGTGTAGGGTTTACCCCTTAGCCTTTTCTTCTCCTGAAGATATCCCACAAGGCAGTGGGGGTTTAGGACCAGAGTTTTCCTTCTCCTAATGGGCTACCTTCCTAGGTGGATGAGCCTCACCTGCCCCTCACATCCCTCTGGGAGTTGTAGATCAATGACATCTGGAGATTTACATCTTTCTGCTGCCGTTTTGTGAATGGTGATTGGTAGCCTAGGCAAGTCGCTTGAGCTGCTGTGGATATCTGAGGAATCAGAAGACTGATGGAACAATTAACTGAGCCACTGCAGGCAAGGACCCTATTTATCATTTCAATTCTGGACCCAGAGAATATCTACCAGCTTCATTGATATTAAAGCAGGGGTGCAGACTTGAATAAAATAGTGGGGGGCAGGTAAGCCATGCCCCATTGATTGCATGACACAGGGCATGCACACCATTTCAATAGCAATGCCCTTCTACGTGGGGGGGGGGGCTTTGTTGTTTAGTCGTTTAGTCTTGTCCAACTCTTCGTGACCCCATGGACCAGAGCACGCCAGGCACTCCTGTCCTCCACTGCCTCCCACAGTTTGTTCAAACTCATGTTGGTAGCTTCGAGAAAACTGTCCAACCATCTCGTCCTCTGTCACCCCCTTCTCCTTGTGCCCTCAATCTTTCCCAACATCAGGGTCTTTTCCAGGGAGTCTTCTCTTCTCAAGAGGTGGCCAAAGTATTGGAGCCTCAGCTTCAGGATCTGTCCTTCCAGTGAGCACTCAGGGCTGATTTCCTTCAGAATGGAGAGGTTTGATCTTCCTGCAGTCCCTCAAATATTTTATGGGGAGCCAAAGCTCCTTTGGCCCCTAGGAGTTGGCTTCTATGGTAAAGAGTTTTTAAATGCTGGTAGTGGCATCTGGATGAAATCAATGACATCTCAACCACAGTAGCATATAATGGTTAATAAGCCAATATCATTAACCAGTGAGTCTGACTTAAAAACTCCCTGGAGTTTCAAAAGCACTTGCAACAATGTGTGCCTGGGAGTTGCTGTTTAGGAAACAAAGACACACATTCCTCACACCCCCACAATTACATATGAATACTGTATCTGTCAGGTGCTTTTCTGTATTCTAACCTTTCAAATCCAACAAGGTTATGATTTTCAATTTCCATGCCATATCAATGAAGGGTCTTGTATATTGGTTTGGGGATATAAATTAATAGGTCTGATAAGTAATGAGTTATGTTTTCTACTATACTGGCACTGAGAAACTACTACCTGCTGATGTAGGAATGTATTTAAAGTTTTTCTGTAACAAACCTACCCAAACTTGTTGAAAACTTGAAAGTACCTTTGCGCAAATGTTTATATTTCTAACCAAAGTTTCTCCAACACTGGTTTAAATTGCTTTGGTTTTATGCTTTTGTTTGTTAGGGGTACGGATGGAACTCTTGTTCCCACATAAAGGGATATAAAGGGCTGTGTGAAATCTGTTTTTGATTCTTCTAAGCTGAGCCTCAGAAAGCATGTCTTTTCAAAACCCCACATTTCTCAAATGCTTCTTTAGAGTAGCGCTCTCAGCTCTGGCCTGGGTTCATAGCTGAGCAGGTAAAAACCTTTCACTTAGCAAACTGGCGCATGGGAAAGGCAGATCTCTCCTCTGGAAAATGAATTGATTCTGCTAAAACAAAAGATAATAGGAAAGGTTTCCTTTAAAAAAGAAGGAACTATTTGCAACAACTTGAAAGGAAGGGTGACATTGTGGCCACTGAATTCAGAAGCGCTGAATCCAGAAACTAGATTCCTTTAATAGCACATACATCAGATCTCTTTTCGCTTAGGCCACATGTTTGATTTCTTTCGGGACACGGGTGCCTTTTAAACATATGTTCCATCATTATAGGAATGTGACTGAACTATCCAGTTTATGGCAAGTTTTGATAATGTGAGCTGCTAGATAATTGACAAAAATGTTGCTAGATAATTGAAAAAGAAAGAACCCATTTAACTAGCATGAACAGCATGGAGAATGACATTGTTATACAGCTGTCAAAAAAAGAAAGGTGAATGATGTAAAATGCTGGAACTTGCTTTTGTTAGACTGATAAGGAGTCAAACAAGTTTATGCTCTTGTCCTATATATATATATAATGTATTGTAGTCATGAAGACTACAACAAACTGGTAAATGCTACCTGCATTCTTAAGGTGATTTACATTAGGGTCACAGTGGAAAATGTAGAGCTGTAAACCTCAAAATTTGTAGTGTAAAGAGGTAATTCACAAATGAATTAGCAGTATTTTTGCTGTTATTGAACTTACTTGTTTTAACTAGGTTTTCAAGCTTTTATTGGCTAAATCTGTAGGTAAATCTGGTAAGTTAATTGATAGGGGTCAAATTTAAGCAGCAGATCTGAGGGTTGAGGGCACATGCTTATTTGTGAGGTCATTTTGGTTCTGATGTGTTGCTCTAAAAGGGAATTAAAATAAAAGGTACTGAGGATGGTCTTTCCCCCTAACAATGAGAACTTTTGTATATTAAAAATTTGCCAATTAACACTTCTCTCAATACATAAAAGTGCACTGATACTGAAGTGCAAATTATTGATAATAAACAATATTAATTTGAGGGTTGATTATTCTAGCTGTTAATACATAAATACACCTTTGAACATCTTACATTTGTTCTTCAAACCCTCTTGAACTGTCACTCTTGAGCATATGGCTGATCACAAAAGCCAATAGTTTAATTTTTTAAAATAATTTCAGCAATATGGAGTAATGCGCTCTTGTATGGAAAGTTAAATTATAAATATTTCTCCCCTACAGCTGACTTGGGACTGTGGTACCAGCCTGGACAGGCTCTGCCAGAGGACCAGGAGCCCAAGATTAGTGGCGGCAGCAGCAGGGAGTTCAAGTAGCGATGGGTAAGAGATTCCCACACCACTGTTGTTGGACACCTCTGTAAGAGAGGGGGAGTTAGCTGGACCAGAGGAGCTGAAGAAGCAGCTGGCCAGTTGGCAGAGCTGACTGAGTTGGAGTCAGAGGGTTGGACGTATACAGGGCAACCAAAGTAGCTTCCATGCCCAAACTGGGGCTAAACCTTGATTGAAATGGGATCTAGAAAATTGGCTTCAGCCAAGAGAGCCTGGATGTGGGCTGCAACCATTCACTCAAGAACCTTGGCTAAGAAGGATAGTAATTCCTTAGTTTTCTGAATCCAGTGAGGGTTTCTTAAGGAGTAGTTTCACTCGACACCTACTATAATGATGTTCATTGTGCTAGGATATATAGAAGCTTGCAGTTTCCCTTTACAACCACATGTTTCTCAAGATCAAATGTATTACACTGGCAATATTTGAACGTCACCAAATATTTGAAATAAAAGTTGCATGAAGATCTGCATCCTTATTAGCATTCAGACTCTTGCCCAAAGCTATGAACATGGTTCACATTCATGTGAATTATAATTCTTTCCCTCTCTTGAATGTGTGCTTGCACGTGCACACACACACAAACAGAGTTTGTTTTTTTAAATTGCTGGTGAGAACTGGCTGTTAGATGGGTGAAATTTCTAAATCACTTCTTTAAAAGCACATCAGAAAAAAATCTTCTGCCGCTTGCTGAATTTGTTTTGGCATGCAGAGACTTTAATGCACCTGCAGAGAGAATGTTTTCCGTAATGGATGACATCTGGTTTGAAGACAAAAGTGGAATGTCAGTAGTTATAGTAAAGGGTATGACAGTGGTTAGAGCCAATCTAGCTGGAAACTGCTGTGAAGTCTCTGAACAATTGTTTGGAAACATGCAGCTTCTTTAGGAAACTGAATAATGCTTACAAACCGCAAAGGCCACACAGATCCTGGACCATCATTCCCCATCCTGATGCTCTCTAGCTGATGGGAATTGCACCAGGCTGGCGTAGGCTCTACCAGACATTTGACTCCATCCCTTTAGAGTAGCATGCACATGAGCATATTAAAATTAATCCTTGAAATAATTTAATGTGCAGAGGTATGTGCCTGGGAGTGAGAAGTGTCTTGCTAGCTTTAGGCATTCTCACATGTTACGTGAAAATGAAACTCTCCGCTTTGGACTAGAGCTCGCATTTTAAAAAGGAGAATGGGTAGGAAAAGAACAGAGGTTCAAACCAAAGATAGGGAAATCGTGTTGCTTTTGGAATCTGCTGCTCATCACAATTGCTTTGGTTGTACTGGGAGAGGGGAAAAGATTGTGTGACTTCCTCCATTTGTTGCAATTGTTATACAGTCTGAGGCTCTGGGATAGATGGGACTCCAAAACCCAGGTCACATTTGGGAGAGCTTGGGCTAAGCCTTCTGTGAAATTCAGGCTGCCCTACTTGTTTCCACCTTAAAAGATTTGCAATACTCTGATGTACCTCTGTGTTTTTTAAGCTGCATAAAAGGCCATTTTACCCAGCGTAACTTTCCCCATCATAGTGCTGCAGAAATAATATATACAGTGGACACTCGGGTTGTGAACATGATCCATGCGGGAGGCACGTTCACAACCCGCAGCATTCGCAACCTGCAGCGCTGTGTCTGCGCACGTGTGGGTTGTGATTCAGCACTTCTGCACATGTGCAAAGCACGCTCTAGCGCTTATGCGCAGCCGCCAAAACCCAGAAGTAACCCGTTCCAGTACTTCCGGGTTTCGGTGCATACGTAACCCGAAAAACGCAACCTGAAGCGTCTGTAACCCGAGGTATGACTGTATATATAAAGTTGTGCGTGGCACACTTTTCTCTTAATGGTATAGAAAGCCCCTCAGGCTAGAACTAAGTATGTTGTGTCAAACAAGGGGAGGGAAGAGAGGGCATTCTCAGGGGAAAGGAAGTGGGGGGCATAGGTGATGTGTGCCTAACACTTTTCCTCTGCAGCCATTTCCCCAGCTACTTTCTCTCACTGGGAAACCTTGCCTGAGAGGAACAGCAGTCAAAGGGCTTGCAGAGGGAAAGTGGTGGTGAGAATAGAGTTAAACCCCTCAACCCTGGCCACTGTATCTCTCCACCACAAATCTCTGCTCCTAGTATTCTGCCTAACAGCAGCTCATACACTCTCCTGCATTTAGGCCCTGGGTGAAGGTTTCTATGGCTCCATTCTCCTCATGGCCCCTCCTTGTTTTGGCTTGCATATTGGTTGAGGAAGTGTAAATTTAGGAAGATTCTCAATATAGTGCAAACCAAACAGATTTATCCCCCTCTCCTACCTGCATGGCATTCTAACCCTAGCCAAATCGTAACACATCTATTTGGTTGGTTTTGGATTACATGAAGTGCTTCAAAATAAGGCTACATTCCCTTTGACATTTGGGTACCTGTAGACATAATGGAACCCTAATTTACAGATGAATTACCAAGTCCTATTAAGAAAACTAAAATATTAGGGGGAAAAAATAGAACTTGAGAAAACTCCTGGATGTGCTCTCAAATCTGTGGCTTTGACAGGGCTAGCAATTATTGCTTCACTCTGGAAATAAAAACATCTGCCAGGATATTCATTCAGTATAAAGAAATAATGGAACAGATATTAACAAGTAAGCTTATATTTGTGTCTCAGTTCTCAACCCAGCATAACAGACATTAGCACAAGACTAATGCAAAACCAGGGATACACAAACATATTAAAATAACTTTATATATATAGGCTAGGAAAAGACATTAATCTGAAAACAGAAATCCTTTTCTGAAGCTGTCAAGAAATCACCAAATCTGAGCCCAGACAGGAAGCAGGCTGTTTAGATAGCTGAAAGATCTAAACTTTTCACCTGACCTAGTTAGAATTATTCTATAAATCCTCACCTTTAGGATTTGCTGCCAGATAATCTCTCATACATTGAACAGTCATCAACTATTTGTAAAAGTATACATAAAATCTTGAAGTTTTATTTATTTCTACTTGGACTCTCACCTTGGCATGCAAACTTCAGTTCCTTAGCATCTGTAACAGTGGTTCTTTTATCTGACCTGTTTTTTTCAAATAGACGATGGCTTCGCCTTTTCCTGGTCTCACCCCAAAGATTTGATCCTCCGTGCATGCTTGGGATGTTCAAAATGGCAATCCCTTCCAGGGAAATATTGTTTAAGTCTATCTGAAATCCATCACACTTGCCAGGAAAAGAAGAAGAGAGAAATAAAGGGAGAAATCAGTGATCAGAATTAACCTGCTACATGAGCTCACTTCCACACATACTCATTTTCGATGTTTCAGTTTCTGATACAATACAAATAAGCATAGAGGCCAGTGTCTGGACCCCACCACTAACATTTTCTCCACACCCCGGCCCTGAACTGTAGGGCACCTGTGAAATGGAAAATGAAAAAATGTGATAGCGAAAGAACTAATGCCCTCAAATCTAGTCCCCGATAGTCACCAGTTTTGAAGGCACTTGTGATGACATCACAGAGCTTAGTGAGCAAATACTGGTATTTGTTCAAGCTATCGTCACAATCAGCAACAATGGGCCCTTTAGCTCTCTCTGTCAAAGGTTTCATTTACCCGTGGCACTAAAAAGAAAAGGTCAGGAGTTCTACCTTCTGTATTATTTGATGAGCTTCTGGGGAAAAACAACAATATAGAACTAGCCAAATCCAGAAGGGGAGGTTCTCACTTAAATGGTTCGCTACATCATCAGTCTTCAAACTTGCTTCTATTCATTCAGCCAAGTTTCAGGTGTTTTAATATATTACTTTTCTGTATGGTTTTCTTCATTTTAACCAGGCATATCACTTGTGGGAGGTTTGCACTGGTATGAATATAGGAAGTATACAATGGTATGGTTAAAATCAGTCCAAACTACAGTTACAGCCATTTACATAATGCCTCAGCATATGGTAATATTTTGCTCATATTTTGTTTTAGGAACAGCCACCTTCTCAATCTGGTTCTTTCAGCGAGTGAAAATTTGAAATCTCCTTTGTGAAAGTGGCCCAAGTAGAAGCAGAACTGCAACAGCTAGCCTCTTGAGTCAAACTACGATTCCTTTCAGATTTCAAATGCTTTTTGGATTCCACTTTGATCTATTGTGACATCTCACACCTTATTAGTAAAGTATTGTGATCTTGCTTTTTTTTTTTACATAATATGGCTCTAATTCTGACCTTAATTCATAATAAGTGTTGAAAGCTATATTCACCTAGTAATCTAGGGTAAGAATCATGACAACACTCCACGGATGTCTTTGTGACAGGCATATAACTCCCAATTTGTCTCCCAGTTCTTCTTATTATTATGGTTTATTATTAAGTAATGACCTATGGAAGGGATGCGGGTGGTGCTGTGGTTTAAACCACAGAGCCTAGGGCTTGCCGATCAGAAGGTAGGTGGTTTGAATCCCCATGATGGGGTGATCTTCCATTCTTCAGTTCCTGCTCCTGCCCACCTAGTAGTTCAAAAGCATGTCAAAGTGCAAGTAGATAAATAGGTACTGCTCTGGCGGGAAGGTAAATGGCATTTCAGTGCAGTGCTCTGGTTCGCCAGAAGCGGCTTAGTCATGCTGGCCACATGACCCGGAAGCTGTCTGCAGACAAGCACCAGCTCCCTCCACCTATAGAGATGAGTGCCACAACCCCAGAGTCATCCGCGACTGGACCTAACGGTCAGGGGTACCTTTACCTTTACCTGTTTAATGGCCTATGGAGGGTAGTGCAGGGTGCCTCTCTCATCACACACACTTCTTGAATCAATATGCAAACAACAACAAAAACAGCTCTCTTTCAAAATTGGCACATCTTCAAATTTTGTGATACAGTTCTCTGACTAAACAATGTGTACAAAAGTGTTATATATGTTAGGGGGAAACTGCCTATATTAGTAAAAAGTATATACAAAAGTTCTATTTTATTATTATGGGACATTTCTAGCAAAACCTGCAGATTAGTTAAAATTGCATATAAAAATGTATTTATTCAGAAAATTGAAACAAAAATGCTGTTGAATTGTGATGACGTGTGTTGAAAGCTACCTTCTGGGGCAAGGGTAATACAGACTTAAATTGTACCATATGGTTACCAAGTTGACATTTAACTACCGTAGGGTATTGAGTTGTTATAATACGTTAATTCCATCCCCACAATCAACCTAAACATCAAACAGTGATGTAGAAAGAAGAACTATCCTTCCAGGTCCATGTATTCATATTTCCAAAGTCCTTTAATTCACCATTTGAACCCCAACCATTATTTGTTGCTAAATTAGGCTGTTGCTCTATCATTCATTTCACTGCCAAAAAGGGTGAGATACTAAACGATTGCTTATGTGTACTAACATCATGATGATTTGAATCTAATTTTAAAATCATCTAAATAAAAGGCTTATCCAGTCTCTTGGGCTTTTGTTTTCTTTTATTTTTAGCTTTCTGTTGCTGAGATAGTAACTTGGTTTTGTACTTTGCTGTTGTCCTTTTAATTCATCATGGTTTTAGCTGTTCAGTTTTAGGGCAGGCGAATCTAACTTCAGGTAGATCCCAAGACCCTGGTTTGTGATTAATATTATTAACAATGTGTTATTTAATGGTGCTTTATTAGTTTTACGGCCTTTTATCATTAACTGCTTTCATATGTCACTCGAGGAGATATTATTGTAGAAAATGTGGCCAAGAAATTTTAGGAACAAAAGGAATAAGTCCTACTGGAAAATACAGTAAAGGGTTCTCTGTTATTCCTTGGCTAGCCCAGTCCTACTCTATTCCACATGAATGAACTCTTATATGGATCATACAAAATGGAGGCAATGGGACCTCACTGACCAGACATGTCTACCTCCAGGCCAACATGACCTGTCCAATAGGAAGGTTCATGGAATCCAGGTACATTGACTGGAATTTGTTCACTTTACCCCTATGAAAATGTTGTGCTTAATGTACAATGTCCAATGAGCTCAGAGCAGTGTGCCTAATAGGTTGTGCTGGTGCAAATGTTCCAGATGGTGCAAGCTCACTGTTGCCTTCAGTTCCCTTCCCAAGGTTCACTTTTAAAAAATAAATAAACCCTGGACCACTGAAATCTCACCTTATCCTATCTTGCTTTTTCCTAACCTGTCCCTTCTACTTGGTATATATTTAGTTCCATTCTTATCTGCCCATTCTAGTTTTCAGGCTTTCTGAAATGTAGCCATTTAAATATGTTCTATGTGTTGCCATACACAATGTTTGAAAGTGGGAGGAAGAAAGAGGACTCAGAGCCATTAGGTTTCCATTCCAAAATTTGCCTTTCTGGATCAAAAGTTTAAATCTGCATACAATATTAATGAAAAGCAGCCTAAAACCTCCAGTAACACATCTTAGAATCACTTGGCAGCTGGGATGAAAAACAATTTTTATTGACTTCCTTTTCAGTGAGGGGTGAGAAAGTGTCTTTAAGTTTTGTATTGGAAGCAAACTTTTGGGGTTTGCTTTTACACCTCACATACATGTTAAACATAAAGACGAATTCTTTTTTTACTAAAAATTCTGCTCATGTGTATACTCACTTACTGCTATACATTCTCGATAAACAGATATTAATTTCATAATTAAAAGTAATCTTGTGTAAATACCCTGCAGGCCTCAATGAATCAAACACATACTGTGTGTCAGGCCTCCCACTGTCTTCAAGTGGAATGTACTGGCTGGATAATTAGATAGTACATATTTTTTAACCTTATTTGCATGCATATTATATCTTTTGCACACTGACAAGCAGCAGTAACAACAAAAGTCAGATTACCACAGGGAATTCCCACAAAGAAGTCTTCATTCCTTATAATTTGCAGCCTAAATTAAAATAATTTGATCTTTGACAAGGATGAAATGTCAAGCAGAAGGGGGTCCTCTACAAGCCACAGCCTGTGGCTTCTGAAATCTGCCTAATTTATGTCAGTCACTTCTTAATACATATTTAAGTATTACACGAAAAAGATGATAAATATGCAATCTGACACCTTTGGTATTTCCCTGCTGTTAATTTATAAAGGTCTTGTGCCCCCCAAACTGACTAAAATTATTTAAATAAAGGGAGAATTGTGATATAAGATGGTGCAGGGAACATATTCACTCAATATTGAACACAGCAGGCAGTATACTAAGACAATTATTTCACTAGGCCTCAGAGTCCTGCTGTGATGAGTTACTTTCAGAATTACTAAAGGAGAAATTCTTTTGTTCAGACAGAGGAATTTTCAGTACATGTCCATTTCCATTGTGCTAACATATCAAAGTTGAATTAAGAAAGGCAAATATATTTTATTTGGTATTGTGTTTGTACGATAAAATGATGGTATTTAGTACACAGCGCCATGTATAAAAGTGGCATAAATAGATAATGATAAAGAATGAAGAAAAGGACTTTATAACATGGGCCTGCACACTATCCTAAGGAAAGCCCTGCTGGATCAGACTGAAACCAGCCCAGAATCCTGTTTCGCACAATCGTCAGGGATTCCAGGAAGTCTTTGTGTCATATTTATTGTCGATAACCCTCCTCAGCAATTGGTGCTCAGCAATAAACTACATCTGAACACTGACATTCCATCTAGCTATCATGGGCAACAGCCATTGATAATCCTAATCTTCATCGGTTTACCACATCTCTCTTAAAAGCAGTGGTAGGAGTCTGTGGCCCTCCAGATGTCGTCACTCTCCCATCATCTCCAGCCAGCATAGTCAACGGTCATGGATGACAGTAATTTTGGTGCAGCAACATATGGAGGGCTACAAGTCCCTAACCCCCAATTCAGAGTCAGGTATCACATCTTCCATTGGTCAATTCCATAAATTAATGGTTTGTCATGTGAAGAAATATGTTCTGTTTGTTCTGAATCTTTCTCCAAACCAAGAATAACTTTCTAAATCTCTCTATAGTGTTAGTTAAGTTGCTGGGCCTCTCCTTTCACCGCTAGACGTCCACCATAAATTGCTAAGCACCGATCTGGATTTCAAATGGGCAACCACTTCTAAATCACAACTTTTAAAAGGCTCTGCCCCTGAATGGAATAATAGGTACTAAAATTCCTCCTTAGATTGTGGGCCTCTGTTGCTTTAAGGTTCAGGAATATTCCTCCTTATGGCTTAACCATTTAATGGATGCAGCCTCCTTGCTCAGGGTCCCAGAATAGCTGTCTTCATACTCATAGTCCTTCATAGCCCTTTGCTGTACTGAGAGGATTCTGAGCATGTCAGCCCCTCTGGGCACTTTGTCTGAATGAGCAGACTCAAGTAGTGTCCCTATCCCCCGAGTCTCAAAGCTTTCTTGGTTAGGGTCTGCAGGTTCCTCTCTCTTCATGGTAAAAGCTGCCTCAGGCTGCTCACTATAGTTCCTGAGCTGAGTGAGTGCCTCTTTGTGAGTCTGAGCTGCATTGCACCTGCTTAGGACTGCACCCCTTAAATCACCTGCACCGTTTGCCCATATGGCATAGGTGAAAACCCTGCTGCTGTAGACCCACAGCCAATAAGAACCAAGACAGGATAAAGAGGCTACATGGTCCCAAGATATTGGCAACCGCTTATGAATGCTGGTTCTGTTCCTCTCTTTTCAAATTCTTCTTCACCTAATCGCAAACTGGTGTTCTGTGCACAGACAAAAATTACTTTATGAAAAGAATGGTTCCCCCACACCCCAAATGCATTCTTTAACCTTTAATTAAGGAAAGCGAGTACAGTTTTCGTGAACTCATCTTTAAAGGTTATAAAATTTAGATGGAATATATAGAAATAAGTTTTTCAAATTTAAATTCCCAAAGCTATTCCTGCCTTCACAACTTTCCCCCCTCTATTTTTCTCCCTAAAAAACCCAACCACCTGTGCTATAGAGATCATAAACTTTCCAGTTGGTTCCTGATGCTAAGTGGCTAAGTTTTGATTTCCTGCTTTTTCAGCTGCTTTAAGAATTTCAGGGTGGTTTTATACCCTACTTTTGCACTTGTTAGCTGCTACGTTGTATCGCCATAGCAGGAGGTTGTTTGCTTCTGAATAACAGTTGCTAGAAACTGCAGAAAGGAAAAGTGATGCTTGTTCTAAGATCCTGTTTGCAGATTTCCCATAGGCATTGGACCTCTGGTCTAATCCAGCAGAACTCTTCTTATGTGGAATGAGAGGTGACTGGCAAGGCAAGGTATAAAATGAAATGAAATAAGGTCAAACTTCTTTCCCTTTTCTACTGTAATTAATACTTGCCTAATAACAAAACTGAATCTTATTCCAAGTTTCATCAGCAGTCACTTTATTTCACTGTCATTGCAGATTTGGGAAATTATTTTATGTTGTTTTTCTGGATTGTCACACTGTAAATTTAGAAAAATTCTGTACACTGCTTTGGAATACAAGCAGTTTATAAATATTCATAAATAAATAAATGCTCAGGGCTATAACAAAAGAATGCCATCAGGATTACACTGGGGGAGATGGCTTCAAAGTAGAAGGCATTTTGTTGTCTAACTGCATCTCTTTTGAACTCAGCATCTCTCCCACATTTTTATTTGTATAGAGACCTTTCCTAATGTGTCTTTGAAGAAATGGTTCATATATATGTTTATTATTTATTTCAAATTGTACTTTTTGTTTCTAGATAGTCCATTACCTGCCCTGGGAACATAAATCTGAAGTTGTGGGATACACATTATGTAAATAAATTAAAATAAATGAATAGATTAAAATAAATATTTGGCTTCACGTATAACCCTCCAGTTGCTAGAATAACATATAGCAATTAGTTTCTTACTTCTATTTCTAGGGATTCATGCAGCTTCTTGCAGGTTGCTGAAAAAGTTTCAGAAGTGCCAAATTCGAAATACCAAAATTTATTCTTCATTCTGAAACATAAAGACAAAAGAAAAGAAACATCAATATCTGAACATTTCTTTTTTAAAAAGAAAAAAAGTTAGCATCCTGACTTTCATCATAAGAGATGCTAAGATCTGACATCCAGGTTGAAATAGATGATCTCATAATTTTCAAAAACTTAAATGCAGCTGTCAAGAGATATAATATCCCCTACAGCTATAACAGGAAAGTTCTCTAACAGAGATAGATTAGCTAACTCTTAGGGAGTTTTGGCAATTGCCACTTAACCAGAGACATGTCTTGAAAACTTACTGAGTCCCATTTTATGTGTCATACTTGCTAATGTGATTTCTGATGCTGTCCAAAATCCAGTTCTAGGGTCTGCCATCATAATGAAATGAGGTGGGAAAAGAAAAGTAAAAAAGAAGTCTTTCCCCAAGCTAATTCAGTGGCTTATTTTTCATTATGACAGGTATTGAAAAAAAATAAAAACACAAGCATTCAATGTATTCCAGATCTTTAAATTAATCGGCTGTAAGGCAGACGTATTGACAGGAAAATGGAATACACTAACAAGTTACTAATATTTAAGAAGTGAGCAGAAAAAGTTAGGTTTTATGGGGCAATTGGATCAGCTAACAGAAAATACACTAATATTTACATAATATTTCAGACTGAAACATACATTACAATTTTGCTGGGCCATACTTTAATAGGTATATTAAGTGTTGCAAGCAGATCTAAATAAAGCTATGCTGAAGATGTATAATTTAGGTTAATTTGCTGCATCCCCACTCCCCTTTCTAATTAACTTTAAAATGCACTTTGGGGGTGGGTGAAAATCTGTTGTATAAAAAATGGCTCCAATGGTTCCATCTGCACTACTCAGTTAAAGCAGTATCATACTTCACTGTGAAGAGGGCCTGATTGTTAAACTACTGCAAGAACTGTAGCTCTGCAAGGGAAATAGGGCTGTCTTAACAATTCTCAGCACCTTTACCACACTATAGCTATCAGGGTTCTTGGAGGGAATCCATGACTGTTTAAAGCGGTATCATAGTGCTGTAAATGACGTGAATGTGGTCTAAACATCCCCATTCATAAACAGCCCTTTGGGCATGTATAAACAGTGCTACAACACCACCACTGTGCATGGAAGACAGAGGAATGTTTTGCAGGCTGCTGATGACAAACAGAGTGCTTTTGATGTACTTTGGTAGCATTTAGCCTTCCGATGTTGAAATAGGACCCGTTTCCTATGTTATCATTTTAACGTGTGCAGTACATTGCAGCCATGGGAAAGTACGTATTGAAATCTGCCACAACATTTCTAGCAGAGTTACTCTCAATAGTACAAAATGAGCCCTCTTCCCCCACCTTGTGGTCCTTGAGTAAGTGGCCCAAATCTTGTTCCTCTCAAGTTACAGGATTTGCAATGGCCTGCCAGCCTGTTGCTCCTAATTTAAACTGTATGCTCCTGAATTCAGGATATTTCCGAATGATACAGAAAGCACTGCATCAATAGAAACTGCATGGAATTAAGGGATGCTCAATAGTCTTCAGGAATAGCCTAATTGGGTTCCCAGAAAATCAGAACTTAATCTGGAGTACCATATTGTCCTTATGGAACGGTCTCTTTCACATTATATCAAAGGCTTAGATAGCATTTCTTCAGCACCATAGGACTGCGATCATTTCTACCACTGGACTCAGCCATAAACTTCTGAAAACAAAGCTAAGCAGGAATGAGCGTCTATTGTTAAGTGACATCAAGTTTTAGCAATAGTTACTGTGACTCATTTTAAACATAGGATTTTTATTCCCCACATCCAAAATATGGCTTATCTGACTTCCATGGGCCTGCTCTGACTTAGTTGGCTAGAACTTTAAAATACGAACCATTAGCTGACTACACATTTATTTCTGCATGTGGCCATATCTCAGTTATACAGTACTAAAGTGATGCCAACCTTATGCAAACTCAGAAAGATATATATATACATACACACACACACACACACACACACACACGCAAGAAAGACAATTCAGATGAGAGTTCATACTGGATAACAAGAATTTTTGTTCTTCCCAGGGGCAAAAGCTGTAATGCGGAGGATTTCATGCTGAGATCTCACTCCCTCTTTGAGATAACTTTTATTTATAAAGCCAAGCAACAAAACTTTCGGTCTTCATTAAACTACATTATCTGTCACGGAGAAGCAACTCCTTTCAACCTTCTTGTTCTTGCCTCCACACATAAGCTATTGTATCATTCTTGCCTAACCAATGAGTTATGATTTATAAGAAGCTCTTACATCAGACCCATATGTCCCAAAGTAGTTGGATACCGACCTCACATGCCCCACCACTACAGGAATTTCTATTTCTGCAATGCAACTCCCTGCCACCACTATCCCAACCTGCTCTGTAGGGCTGGGGAAGCCCCTAGAACAGACTTTGGGGTGGGGAATCCTGCTGTGCAAGGAGAAATCCTGCATTGATGGGATGCATTACTCAACACTACTTTGGATACAGCCCAAAGAATGCCTGATACTACATTGAACCATTGTTGGGCAGCCCAGTGCTGTCTACCCTGACTGGCAGTGCAAAGAGTCTTTGGTTCGGCCCTTGGCATCTCCATATGGGGTTGGGAAGGACTCGTGACTGAAACCCTGGACAGCTGCTGCCAGTCAATGTAGACCATATTGAACTATAGGGACTGACATGGAATACATTCCCTATGAGGCAGTAACGGCCTGCAAGGTGCTTTGTGACACTTCATCTCGGTTATTATGAAGCCATCTTATACCAAATCCATTGATCTAATTACTTTACTATTGCCTACACTGACTGGCAACATCTTCTTTCCCAGCCCTACCCAGAGGTGCCAGAGATTGAATCTCTTCCTGCAAAGCATGTTCTCTATGACTTTGCTACAGCCCATGGCTACCTAATTTGAGATCTATATACTGTACTCCATTCCCCCACTACAGATAAGAGGAGTGTTTTGTCGTGACCCCAACAAGCATGTGCATTTCATGAGCACGTGGCTCTCTCAGTGCAGGATAAAAGAGTATGGAGAGCTACAGCCACCAAAGTTTCTTGTAGGTTTAGTGGAGCCAGTTTGGTTATCAATACTAAAATAGGCTGCAGTGCAGCTCTGCATTATGATGTTAATTAAAAAGCCCCCTACTGTTAAAACTATTTTATATAACCTTTCTGATTAAGCAATTAGATGGCATATTATCAGAAAAAATTGCCCTGAGTCTAAATATGGAAATAATAAATGTTTTATTATACACTAGTTGAGCACGTGAACACGGCATCACAGTGGGCACAGCTAAACTTTTTTTTTTTTGAAAAGTGCATAACGATGAATTTTGTTTATTAATAGAAAGGAATCAAATGGGTAGGTGTAATGTAATTCTGAAAAACTAAGCCCTTTCCACCTTAAAGATAGCACACACAGGCAATGCACAGATGCCCAATTTATAGTGCCCCAACTTTATCAGTATTTAAAGAACAGTCAAGTGTATTTATAATTCTTCACACTTTTGCACACTTGGGCCTTGATCTAGGGATTCTTCTAAGATGCAGCTGCTGTGTACATGAATCTGCCCTACTGAATAGATATCCAATGGTGTCACCTTTGTCAGTACCAATAATAAATTAGAGAAGAGCAGGGTAGGTGAAAAGATGCCTAAAACCAAGGCCAGCCCAATACATTTTAGTGCCTGCGACAAAGGAACAGATTGACTCCCCAGCCCTTCAAGGAAAGGTGTGTAGAATCCAAAGCTTGTCGACTTATTTTGTCACCCAAGGTAGAAAATGCCACATGCAACTCTTCCTTCTCCTTAGCAATAAAAACAAAAACATGCATAATGGAGTGTGCCTCCTTGGGAGAAGTCAAACCGCTGCGTTAGCAGCATAGAAGTGACCTCCCTGGGGCTCAATTTTGGCAATGTTTATGGAGGTCCTAGGCTACGGAGGCAACAAGACTCTTGGCCTTGCCAATGTGGTCCAAAGGAAAGCAGAGCAAAATGTTTGGCCCCAGCTTGGCTGCAGGAGTTGCTGGATGGAGGCGTACAAGGCACCATTCAAGCACCTTGGAGACTCCTCTCCAGATTTGTGTATGGTTTACGTCTTAGCCTTTTCTTCTCCTGAAGATAGCAAGTGGGTTATCAGCATCCACTATCGATAGCCTTGGAAAACGTGACAAATTAAATAATAAAAAAACAAAACCTGCTCTCCTTTTGACATATGCAAAATCAGCAAGATCAGTCTTTTGTCCCATTTAGACAAATGAGATGTGCTGCATACGGGTTTCTTCTCATGCATGCAGAAACCTCTTAAATATCAAGCAGGATGAGCCACATACAAAGGCTCCCTTTGCCCTCAAATAATGTTATTGTCAGGGATGTTTGTGTGGAGAATAGTGGGTTTTTTATTTAAAACATTCACTAGAAAGTTGCAACTGAGTTACTGAAAAACCTTGCACTATATTTGTTTTGGTATGCTTCCGATTAATAGTTCAGATTAATTTTGACTTTATTTTTATTCAAGCTACAAAGTTTTTGTTATAGGTTTTTGAACCTGCCCATCTAGCTCAGTACTGTCTACATTGGTAGCCAACATGGTGCTTGACTACAACTCCCATCAGCCCCAGCCAGCATGGGGAACCGATTACCCCTTACTCACTGGCAGGAGCTCCCTAAGATTTTATACAGGTAAAACATGTGCTCTGCCAATGAGCTACAGCAATAACCCTAACCCTGAACACAATCTGAGCTTTTTGAATTGTTCCTTTGCTTGAAAACCAAGGAGGAAGTTTTTGAGCATTTGAAAGGAAGGTTTGCAAAACCCAGAGAGTGTTCACACATCATCTGCCAGCTCTGCTTCAACAGCAACACAAAAAGTGGGGGGAGATTGCCAAAAGCAAGGAGAGCTCACAGACAGGCACCTGCCCCTCTCCTGCTCAAAGCTGAAAAAGGAGCTTCTGAGTATGCACAAGAGCATCATTTGCAAAGACAGAAGCCTGTCTTTGAGCTCCCCTCACTCTCACCTGGGGACGCGGGTGGCGCTGTGGGTAAAACCTCAGCACCTAGGACTTGCCGATCACATGGTTGGCGGTTCGAATCCCCGCGGCGGGGTGAGCTCCCATCTTTTGGTCCCAGCTCCTGCCCACCTAGCAGTTCGAAAGCACCCTTAAGTGCAAGTAGATAAATAGGTACTGCTTTATAGCGGGAAGGTAAACGGCATTTCTGTGTGCTGCGCTGGTGCTGGCTCGCCAGAGCAGCTTCGTCATGCTGGCCACGTGACCCGGAAGTGTCTCCGGACAGCGCTGGCCCCCGGCCTCTTAAGCGAGATGGGCGCGCAACCCCAGAGTCGGTCACGACTGGCCCGTACGGGCAGGGGTACCTTTACCTTTACCACTCTCACCTGCCCCCCGGCTTCATGGAGGTAAGGCAGAGGGGGCTAGTTGCAGCTGGGGAACTGGGGGAACTCCATTTCAAGTCCATCCCAGACTTAAGTTTGGGGTAACCTCACAATGGGGCACCACTTTCCAGGTGAGTTCACATCTCAAGCCTCTCTGCTCAAACTTAACCGGCACCAAGTTTTTAAAGCTTTGGTTCAGTAGCATTATACCCCTTTAATCCCCCCCCCCCGCTTCTAGTGTAGAGCAGAAAAACAAGTTCACATGGATCCACTATGCTTTTATATTCATCCTATCACCAAACCGAGAGTGGCATAGTCACCAATTCACACATATCTAGTTTTAGTGTTTTAAAGGACAGGACAAAGTATCGTTTATTCCCATGACATCTGTTCTCATGTAATATAATGCTTTCACCAGCGGCGGAGCTAGCTGCTTGGGCACCCGGGGCGGTGCAAATACCCTGCACCCAAGGGCAGGGCAAGCCAGGGCAGAGCACGCTGCGCTGAACCTCCATGGAGTTCACAAGCCCCACATTGCCATTTCGGGCAGCGCGGAGCCTGCAGGTGCCAAAGTCACTGCATCACTCCCCAGGAGAGACGTGTGACTCAGGCAAGCTGCAGGCCAGGTCCCGGGGGCACCCCCGCCCTCAGTGATGACACCCAGAGCAGCCCGCACCCACCACACAACCCTTCCTATGCCACCTTTCACACCTAAACCAACTTTTGTAAACTCATCCAGAGTTGACTTTTCTATCAGTATTATTTACCTATTCTGGGTAGAACAGTAGTTTTTGTATGTCAAGATGACTCATTTGTTTATTTATTTTGACCTTTGTTCCTCAAATCACTGAATTTATTCCAAGTATGATCAGAAAGTTTAAAACTGCAGATCCATGATGCAGTCTATACTGAAGGACAACTTTTTGCACAGATGATCAGTACAAAACATGAAAGGCAGGGCAACTATATGTTAAAACATAGTGCATCATCTTCTTCATCATGGGCCTACATTAAACCAAATGGTGTGATTTAAAAATTGCCAGAAATTGTCTGGAAAAGTTCATTGCCTGGGACCAAATTCACCCATCCCTGATAAAAGTGTAACGTTCAAAAAATCCAAATAAAATCAGGCAACACCCCTACAGTTAGGCACAACAAATGTTTAGACAATAAGGAT
Source organism: Podarcis liolepis (assembly GCF_965112155.1). NCBI lineage: Eukaryota > Metazoa > Chordata > Lepidosauria > Squamata > Lacertidae > Podarcis > Podarcis liolepis. The sequence goes on from NC_139563.1 coordinate 31,996,658, forward strand.
AAATTAGTATTAATTTATTTTAATGCTTTTAAAAAATAATACTTTTCACTGAAAAACAGCCTTTTCTCATTGCTCATAAATCTATTACCTAGGTAATTTTGTACTTAGGTAAAATGATTTCATTGTGGCACATAATATATATTAATAAGATTGTATGACTTTTTTTAATGTTCTCTTTTTCTTTTCAGTCCTGTCTTGGCTATCATATAATCCCCATTTTGCTTTTTAATGAATCAAATGAAAAGATAAGGAAATGGTCAGTGGCAATGCATATCCAGAAGAATTTTATATGTCGGCAGAAAGATTTATAACAGGCTCATCTTTGACATTTTTTATTTCCAATAACTAACTCTAGGAATGGCACATCAGAGGTAATATCTTTCTGCATACTGGTTTAAACTTCTCTTTCTGAATGCTCCACCAAAAAACCCGGTACTTGCATACTTTAAAGCATGTAGCTAAAGCTCTCTGTGGTCAGTCAATTGCTGACTGTCTTGGTGGTATTTTCCGTGTAGCAAGCATAAATTCAAACTGTGTGCAGAAAGGAAGAAATAGAGACTAATACATATATTATGTTAAAAACAGCTTTACTAAGAACCATCATAAAAATTGGGCAAATAGACGGCTGGGATCCAAACATAGTAGTGTGGTGCTTATGCAAATGTGTTGCAGAGAACTAGAGATCAGCACATGACAGGCCAATGTATGTTTATTAATGGTGTCACATGACAGCCCCACTTGTGCCCCTATGGATGTGCAGAGCACCATATTGACCATGTTTCCTTAAACTTTGTCTCCCAACTGCATTTGATGGCACTTATACTTGGCGCTTTCCTTTTCTTTTTTATAGTAAAAAATGAGGCACCAGTACTCATATACTGAAAAAGTGCTGAGGTTGCCAGCACAAAATGGCTGCCATGGGCAGTGAAGAAGAAGACATGCCAGTACTCCAGACATGCCAGTACTATCACCAAAAAAGCCCTGCTTATGCTGATGATTCCTAAAGTTTCACATCAATGTTGTTTGGATCCTGCTCTCCATAATCTTAGTTGCATGTTCATATATATGCTACTTAAAAAGAAGAGACATCACCTTGCCAACAAAGGTCCATATAGTTAAAGCTATGGTTTTCCCAGTAGTGATGTATGGAAGTGAGAGCTGGATCATAAAGAAGGCTGATCGCTGAAGAATTGGTGCTTTTGAATTATGGTGCTGGAGGAGATTCTTGAGAGTCCCATGGACTGCAAGAAGATCAAACCTATCCATTCTGAAGGAAATCAGCCCTGAGTGACCACTGGAAGGACAGATCCTGAAGCTGAGGCTCCAATACTTTGGCCACCTCATGAGAAGAGAAGACTCCCTGGAAAAGACCCTGGTGTTGGGAAAGATGGAGGGCACAAGGAGAGGACGACAGAGGACGAGATGGTTGGACAGTGTTCTCGAAGCTACCAGCATGAGTTTGACCAAACTGCGGGAGGCAGTGGAAGACAGGAGTGCCTGGCGTGCTCTGGTCCATGGGGTCATGAAGAGTCGGACACGACTAAACGACTAAACAACAACATATATGCTACTGCGCAGGCATATGATCTGAAAGATATGATTCAAAAGAAAAAGGGAGAGGGGAATTCAAGTTTGCGGACCCTCTCAAATATTCCAATAAAACTTCATTTAGTTGCCAGTTCCTTAGTTTTACAAAACCGATCACCACCAGCCAACATGCTCTCACTCCCTGTTTTGTCGGCCCAGGAAGAAACCTGTAAATCCTTTTGGCATAAACTTTTACTCTTCCAATTTATCCATATTACTCTTTTAAAAAAATGATAACTAAGAACTAGAATGTGCCTTGAAGTTAAAGATTACTTTGAAAGAATACAGTTTAGGATGCACCTGCACTATGCTGCTTTGTTAAACTCCCCGAAGGTTATATCTTTTATCAGGATTATATAAATGTGATACTCTCAAGTGGCATAAATTAACAAGAGGTTACCTCAAGCACCTGGTATAAAACCAGCACCTGGTATAAAACCAGCAATTACACAGCAGTGTGATATCTGAATGATAATAATTTACAAGAGACTTCCCGCCTAAGTGAACAGACTTTCTGATCCGTGATGCTTTATCTTCAAAAGCAAATGCCACTATTCATAATCACAGTAAGATGCTTATTAGTGCCTTGTGAAAAAATGTTATCCGCACGGTAGACATCAGGTGGGTGTGGAGGGGTGATACCAAAAAATAAAAATTAAAAATGTTTTTGTCTTTTGCATTTGATTGTGTAGATTTCTACACTAAATATACATTTATATTTTTCCTGACAGTTTTTGCTTATTTTCTCGGCTTCACAGTTCTATAAGCAGCTGCTGACATAGCACTGGTATATTAATATGAGAGTTGTGATTATATATGGCTTAATAGAAGTTGTGCATCTGTGCAACGGGCAATTGTGCACCAAATGAATGCATGGAAAATCTGAACAAAACAGACCACTCAAATGCCTTCTTAATATTGATCATTGCCTCATTAATATTGAACATTGTTAACAATGTGAATTGATTACAGATCTTCTTAATCTACATCGATTCCGTACAAATTTTGTGCATTGTCTGGGCAAGGTTTTTTTTTAGTTTCGAAGTAGAGAATGGCTATGGTAGCCAGTCAGTGCAAATGCAACCAAGTTGACATGGTCACCTTGTACAGATTCCCCATTCTCTTGGAGATTATTCATACTGACCAGCCAATGTACAGAATCACAAATTCTTGCTATTACTATTGGCATAGTCTTCATGCCTTCATGCGAAAGCTTTTGGGCATTCTCCTTTTATCTCACATCCATTCCAACATATACATTAAATAATGAAGGCTGCAATCCTAAAGCATAATCCCAACTACAGTGGGACTTGTGAGTAAACATGCGCAGGGTTGTACTGAAAAATCTGTAAACAGCTTTGGAACTACCAGCTCTGATGCATTTGGGGGAAATCAATGAAGCACAGTATAAAATCTCTGTAATTGTGTGACTTATAACAGAGAACCTTATTAACTTTATAGCAAGGTCATAGAACTTCACACTTCATTTTTAAATTATGTCAGAGGAATAAAACAATTTTCCTTGTCTTTACCTCTAATATCCTGCTATGCTAACGCAGACCTGACACAGACTTTTACTTAAATTAATGAAGCTATTATTATAATTCTCCATAGGGCTATGATCAGGTTTCTATGAAGAAAATCCTGGCTGCCGGATCCGACTGCATAATTCTTACTGTATTTCAGAATCAAAAATGTACAAAGCATTTTTATGAATTGCCTCTCTGTAAGGCAGGACCACATGGAATTCATTAGTCTACTTCTGAACCAGGCAATGTTTAACTCTTCCTAGAAATCAAAGTTACTAAGTGATATTTAGTTCAGATATAGTCCAAAAACCACATTTCAAAACATTGCTACAAAACAATAGAACAAATATTGGATGTCAAATTTGACTGCTCTCAATCAATGTCACAGGCAATCCTCCTCCCATGTTTACCTGTCTGTGGTCAAAGCTAAATATCTGGGACACTGGCTTTGTACCATGAGATAGACTCTCCTTCTTGAGAAGTTCTAAGGGAGGGATGGAGATCCTATAGCCCTGTTTCCTTCCACAACTCAGTTCCCCTTTTGTCAAGAAATGTTTGTGTTTGTGTGGGAGCTACATCAAATTTCCGATGCTCAAAGTATGACTGTCACATTTCTTTGAAAATGTATGCATCTGATAAACTGTGCTTCACTGGCGCATGTATTTATACTGCCATAGGTTATGTTTCTTTCAAAAAGCAGCAGGATGCTGTTATCTCAAATCCAAACAAATAGTTCACAAAACTTTTCAATAGCATGGAATCCCATGTAGCGCAATTGCATTCTTGACTGCTCCTTGGAATAGGTGTCCACCACCGTACTGAAGCGAGCAAAGAATACTACCTGCTGACATTGATTTGCGACAAAAGAATTTCTCAATAAGTCTTTCTCTTTAACATTTACTCTTAGGAAACCTGTGTAGTGGGAGATATTTATGAGTTGCTTTCAGCTTAAAAATAAATCACCTCTAATTCCTCTAAGCGAAATCAATCAAAAGTCTGTAAAAAATGGGCTGGTTGTTTGGTCGATTCTGGCAGAAAAGTAAACAGCACTTCAGCTTTTCTCTACCATTAAGGCCTAAATGGCCTAGAAAGTAAATCAATATCTCCAGTCAGCCTTCTGGCCATTGTTTAGCCAGTAAATATGGATTTTCACTGGCTTACTACACTCCTTTGGGACTAACCTATAATCCACAGAGAGTAATAATAAGTTCGTTATCTAGTTCAGCTCTTTGTTGTACATTTAAATGGGCCACATCCATCAGCTGCACTTGTTGAAGTTAAGAGATGATGACATCCCATTCAACCTATTTCATAATGAAACAGTTGCAATATATTGCAGAAGGAACTGTTTTAAAGTCCCGTTTGCTGGTGGATTATTGAAATGGGCAAATGTAGTGGGGGGGGGGGGAAATGTCAGGGGTTTAAATCCCCGATTTTCTATACAGGATTACTTCTACATTAATGAGCTAAATCTTGGCGCTGTTTATTTCTGTCACGCATACATCACACAATTTGTTCATTATTCATATCAATCTGTTTCAAATATTTCCGGTTAAATACTGCTGTGAAGCAGACAGCTGTCAGAACCAATCAGTGCTTTTTAAGTTTAGCTACCAGATGTTTGCTGGACCAAAATGATTTCCCCTCCCCCTTGCCTAGGACACAGAAGCAAGCCCTCATATGGTTAGACACCCTGTGCTCTTAGGCAGAGATAGTTATAGGCCGTGACACTGAGTACTTATGTTCACTGTGCATATACATTCTCTATGTAAGCAGAAGGAGTTCAGTACCAGTTGACGAAGCCATTGAGTGCTTTTACTGTCAATAGCTTCTCTTTATTGTAAAGGGTACTCGGCAGCTAAAGAGTTGTTAATCACTCATTTCCCCCCCTCCTTAGAACAAGCATTGGTTCTGCAAACTTTTAGGGTGCCAGATTTATTATGGGCAAATGACTTCTGCACTTCCAGGTCGCCTACGACGTTCTGCTGATGTGGATAGAGCTTATTTGCCTCCAACTCACATCAGACCCACCTAGTGCGGTCAATGCTCAGGGATGATCAGAGTTGTAGTCAAATGACCTCTAGATGGCCATAGGTTAGCCTACTCTAGGAGACCTGCACCTCCCTAAAAAACAAACAAAAGTAGGCTTAGCAGTGAGAAACCGCTGCTGCTTCTATTTAAAATTTGGAAGGAAGATGCATGGCAAAGTTTCCTGCTTGGCAGGGGGTTGGACTCGATGGCCCTTGTGGTCTATTCCAACTCTATGATTCTATTCTATGATCTTTTCCTTACCTGGAAAAGGCAAGGGCAGAATGGTCACAAAAATATTCTAAACATCAGTTATGTCTCATCTGCATTGTAGCCCCCAGGTGCCCGTTTCTTCTTTGAGGTACTAATCTGATGAGAATGCCTCAAACATCTTATCTCTTGGGCTTCTTAAAGAACTATCAGGATCAGGCCATCAAGCAGTCAGGCTGGGGTTGCAAATTGCAAGAGGTCACAGTGCAGAAGCTATCACTGAAGGCCTAGAAGAAGTTAGCGTAAGGCAAGAAACTCATGGGCTTGGGGCTTGAAAAGGCAGCATTACAGGGCAAGGGAGCCTGAGCTTTCCCTAGTGAGACTAATCAATCAGAATAAGGAACACATTTGAAGGCTAGGACTTTATAGGGATCAGCTGATAAGAGTACATTGTAGTATTTAATGGGTTGCCTGACTGAGTACTCTTATCAGCTGATCCCTATAAAGTCCTACACTGACTATAGCATGTTTGTTGGTAAAATAAAAAAATAAAAAAAGAGTACTCATATACTGACCTTATGGGAAGGGCCTTGTAAAAAGGGTCAATTCTAGATTTTTCTTGTAAACCAAGAAAATCATTAATAAAAATTATTTTTTTAAAAAAGTGCTGTGGGTGCCATCACAAAATGGCTTCCATGGGCAGGGGATAAAAGAGGTACCGATATTCTGTACCAGTGAGTACTGTCACCAAGAAAACAGACCTGCTTAAAACCATATAATAAAATCTATCTATTATCTTTCCAAGTTTCATAAAATAGCTTCAGATGGAGACTAAAATCCTGAGGCACTTAAATAAAATTTAGGGCTTGTCCCCTGCCTAGAAAGGATGGATCCAATCAGTTTTCTGTTTCTGATCTCATTTGAATATCATATTTTAAAGAATATTTTCACGACATGCAAAGTTTTGTTCTGAACAAAAGCAGATAAAACTTTCCCATTTTCTTCAGTCTCAGCATAATTATATTGCCACTGCTGTTAAGATGTGTGCAGCTGGTATGATCTAATGTTTTTACTTAAACACTTTTAAGACGACAAATTATTGCGTTCTTATAGATAAATTTACGTATAAGTAAACAACAGAAAGCAAATCCTGATTCTAAAGTCATGTGTTCTTTAGTAAAAATGAAATGATTTATATCCCTTTAAAAAAAAGTTGCCCACATCCAGATGTGTGTGTGTGTGTGTGTGTGTGTGTGGTCAGATGCAAATCTATCACTTGCATGCATTAATTTCAACACATGGATATACTGAATATATACTTCCCTTACTGAAATTAGAAGGGAAGATCTCTGTGTGAGAGCAGTGAAGGGAAAGAAGTTTATTATGGGCTTCTGTGCCTGGAATAGATGACTGGATCAGGGAGAACATATTGTTGTGTGCGCCCCAATCTTGTAGTGGCAAGAGTGTCAGCACTTAACCAGAGTTTGGTTTCCTCGAAATGAAGGCCTATGGAGGCTGTGGCATCTTTCAGCTGTATGGTTTTATTTACCCATATATACAACATGAGTACAGGATAGAAGGGCTCACAGCATTAACTCGCCAACAGATCTTGCCTCCCTATTAGGTTTCATAGCTTTGGGTTCAACACAGAGAAGAAGTCGACCCTCTCTGTGTCTCCTTCGCTTTCAGCATCAGTCAGACTCCTGCACAGACCAGCTCTCCTGTTCTCCTAACTTCAAGTTGTTGTTGTTCCCAGCCAGGTGATCAAGTGAGGGAAGGGCCTTAAGGGGGGCCATATATTGGATCGCCCTGTACTACAGCTTCTGAATACAAGCACTGACCCTGACCTTTCACAAGTAATTGTGTAAGGACAACTTAAAAAAAATAAAAATCCTTTCCATCTTTCTCAACTTCAATTTTCTATTCAATGCTTTGTTTCCACCGAACACAACACAGTCATAGTCACACCCAGGCGCTTCAGAAAAGCGGAACAAAATGTCCTGATAAATGCTGGGCTTTGAGAAATTCAGGGGTTTGGTTATTTGCGCTAGGATACTTTGCGCCCCGCCACAAATTTGCTAACTTTTTCAAAAACAGATGTCTTGTAGAAAAATGAAAAGCATGAAACATCAAAACTGCTAGGTGTATTTTAAGTTGTAAGAATTAGTAACGCAACGATTCTTTATCTTAAAAAATGTTTTAGCATACAAATCATTTTGAATAATCTGTATACAACTGTGCCCCTTCTGAGGTCTGCACCCTAGTTGGCCTTATGATAGAATCAACCTTTCTCGGTCCTAAATCTGAAGTGCAGTTATCTTATTAACTCCAAATCGACAGGTGAGACTGGCATCAGAACATGTTTCATGATGCCCAACAATTTATTTCCTCTTGATAACAGGCTTGATGAATATTCCTACAAGATAACCTTGAGAGCAAAAAGACAATAGATTAAAGATGCACTAAGAAAATCCATACAGATAGCTGAGTGAATCCATCAGTGTTAAACTGAGCAGGATCAACCATTTATGGAAAGCAGAATAACCAGGAGGTAGCAGTGACCTTCAACCTCTATAAGAATTGCAACAGGAAAAAGTAACGACAGGGGAAACATCCAATATTACAGCAAACAGACTGCTAATCAACGCATTATTGATTCTTCATTTTTGTCAAGGTCATTTAGTGTCTTAAAAAATGATCTCACACTAAACCTTTAGAGAAAAACAGAGTAAAATGCTATTAATTATGGAAGACAGTCAATAAAAAGCTGATTCTCTTAAACACAAAGGCAAATCTTGTGTTGTCCTTGATTTATGGTGATAATTATAATGATAAAACATATGCAATTTTCAACAGCCCCTCATTCAAGTTAGGTTAATAACACAGCTAAGAAGGCACATGTAAGCATATATACAAAACTTAACTTTTAAGAAAATGTACTTAACGCAAGAACAGCATAAAAAATAGCATTGAACTAGCCTTTTGTTGCTACTCCATGTTTCTTTTATTTGCCCAAATCAATAGGAAATTAATAACAATAATATTTTTGTACCACACCCATCTGATTGGGTTGGCCCAGCAACTCTGGGCAGCTTCTAGCAGACTCTACAGAAACACAACAGGACATCACACATGAAAATCTTCCCAATACAGGGCTGCCTTCAGATGTCTATGGAAGGTTGTCCCTTTGACATCTGATGGGAGGGCGTTCCACAGGACGGGCGCCACTACCGAGAAGGCTCCTGCCTGGTTCCCTGTAACCTCACTTCTCACAATGAGGGAACAGCCAGAAGGCCTTCAGAGCTAGACCTCAGTGTCCAGGCTGAATAATGAGAGTGGAAACACTCCTTCAGGTATACAGGGCTAAAGCCTAGACAAAGATTCACTTCTTAACTGCATTATTTCAATGGGTTGCAAATGCATTCCTATACATGTTAACTCAAATGTGAGCTCCACTGTGTAATCAGGTAAACATGCACATGTTTCCTACTTAAGGACCAAGATAAATTCTTCTCCATGCCTAATCAAGACATCTATCTTGTCATCATGACAAGCACATAGTGATCAGCTAAACATGAGAAGGATCTAGCACAAACTGTTGGGGCATGTGCAGATTGCCCATTCAACACACCAGCAGAATGCGCCAATGAAACAGAAAAACACTAGGCAGTTTGGGGCAGGTCAGTTCCTTTACTGATAGCATAATGCAGTTCCGCAGCTTACCAGATACATACACTTGTAGTATACAGCCTTTCCCACAGCATACAGTCTCCCTGAAGCACTCCAACACAGATTAGGCTCCAGCCAAGAGCAAACTTGCCTCAAACAAAAGGGTAGATTGTGTTGAGTCACTTTCATATGCTTGCTGACTCACACTTAACTAGTTGCAGGTGCAGGACAAACACACCTAAAATTAACCAGCACACCATAATTAACCCTTTCTTCTCCTTTTCTCTCTCTCCATACATAAACCCTAGCACATTAACATACAGTGGTACCTCGGGTTACATACGCTTCAGGTTACACACTCCGCTAACCCAGAAATATTACCTCAGGTTAAGAACTTTGCTTCAGGATGAGAACAGAAATCGTGCTCCGGTGGCACAGCAGCAGTGGGAGGCCCCATTAGCTAAAGTGGGGCTTCAGGTAAAGAACAGTTTCAGGTTAAGTACAGACCTTCGGAACGAATTAAGTATTTAACCCGAGGTACCACTGTATATTGCTCACTTTATCCTGGAATCGTAATGTACTATACTAAATCAAACAACTGGGTCTGCTCAACTCAGTATTATTATCTACACAGACTGGCAACAGCTCTCCAGGATTTCAGACACCTCTACCTGGAGGTGTCAGGGAATGAGTCTGAGCCATTTTGCAAGCAAAACACATCTCCTCTACTGAGCTATGTCCCTTCCTCAAAAAGGTCTTCACCTGCCACCTGAAGTTCTTGTTGTTTTTTAACTTGAGATGCTAGGGATTGCTGTATGCAACACAAGTGCTTATTGGCTAAGCTACTACCCTGCCCCTCCCTCAAATAGTCCACTTACATCAAAGCAAGGGGACACATTAAATCCTTCCAAGGAAAATGAGATACAATCTATGGACTAGATGACCCTGGTGGTCCCTTCCAATTCAACAATTCTATGATTTCAGTAATTTCTCTCTCTGTGTGTGTAATGATCAAAAATGTTGCAGTACAGCAAGAGTGTGATTGCCACTCTTGGAAATGACTGGCTAGAAGAACCTAATTATGTGGCTTCTTCACACCCCCCCCCTTCCATTCCTTGCAATCCAAGCAGCAAAGATCACATTACCATCTTACAGATTTCTACCCATATTCAATGATAACAACAAGCAGGTTCTTGTGGTTTATTTTCCTTTGGATTAGAAGCAGCGAGGCCAATAACTATTCCTATTTCCTAGCAAAAGCCCATCAAAATAGACATATACTTTAAAAGTATGCTGCAAGATGACCTGTTTGTGTCAGCGAAGGCTAAAATCTAACTCTTTTGTACACCCTTCTCCCCGGACAATTATTTGGAGAGCGTGCTATTAACATACATTTGCAAGGTGTAGGCAACAGGTCCTGAACCGAAGACCTCGCTATCATGAAAAGCTTTCACAGTGTTTGCTTTGTTGTTACCTGAATGACATGGCACTTAATTCTGACAATCTGTCATTTCCCAAGCAACTCCAGAAAGGGCAGTACTCATCTTTTCCATCAAAAGCTTTATGGTGCAGAACTGCCATCTTAATGTCATGTCAATCTTGCAAGCATTTAGATTGACTGTCATATTACTCTGAGACTGCCAGCAAAGAGAGGCATCTGTCTATAGGGTTCCTACCCAACAGCTTGTATAGCTATCCTTGATTGCCTTAATATAGGTAGAAGATTGCTGTTTGCAAGGGATATTTCAACAATATCAACAATTAATTGCTGGCATGATCCAGACAGCGTTAAGTACTTTTACGATCCTTCAATTTCAATAGCAGAAGTTTAAACATATGCTGTAAAACTGTCCATTTCAGTGGTAGGGAGAAGTGCATTACTGTGACTAGAATGTTCTTCCCAAAAACTACTGCATGCCTATCCTTCAGGCACCTTGCACCTGACCATTAAAAGCTGCGTCATTCAAGCAAAAGAACTTTATGATTTAGATTATCCATCCTTACGGTCTGTTTTTAATCTTCATCCCAATGTAGTAGGCGCTGAATACTATTTTCCTATTTAGGGAAGCCACATGTAAACAGCTGTCACCTGGCAGTCACTTTTAATTGAATGTGTGACAGTTTCCTCAGCGTGGCAACCAAACCGATCAAGAGCCTGGAGCAGCTCCCCTACGTGGAGGGGATACAATGATTTTAACTTTTTCAGTTTAGAAAAAAAAAGGCAAATGAAAGGGGGTGGACTGGAGGCCTACAGAATTACAGTGGTGCCTCGCAAGACGAAAAGAATCCGTTCTGTGATTCTCTTTGTCTAGCGTTTTTTTCGCCTTGCGAAGCAAGCCCATTGATGGATTAGCGGATTAGCGCTATTAGCGGCTTTTAGCGGCTTATCTGCTGATCAGATCAGCTGATAAGCGGCTTAGTGGCTTAGAAAAGGGGGGGAGGAAAAAAAACCAGCAGGAACTCGCAAGACATTGTCGTCTTGCGAAGCAAGCCCATAGGAAATTCGTTTTGCGAAGCACCTCCAAAACAGAAAACTCTTTCGTCTAGCGAGTTTTCCGTCTTGCGAGGCATTCGTATTGCGGGGCACCACTGTATGCATGTGAGAAAATGATGTGGTGAAAGTAGGTAAGAGATTCCCCCCCCCTCTCCCATTTACAGTCATACTTCGGGTTACAGACGCTTCAGGTTGCATTTTTTCAGGTTATGGACCCGCCAAAACCCGGAAGTACTGGAACGGGTTACTTCCGGGTTTCGGAGGTCGCGCATGCGCAGAAGTGCTAAATTGCGCTTTGCGCATGCACAGAAGCGCCCAATCGCAACCCACGCGTGCGCAGACACAGCGCTGCGGGTTGCGAAAGTGCCTCCTGCATGGATCACATTCACTACCTGAGCGTCCACTGTATTTATTTTGAACATCTGTACCCCACTCTTTGGCCAGAAAGGCTCCAAGAGTGGCTCATATACAATCAATTAGAACAACCTGCCCACGTGCTTGTAATCTATAATACTAGAACTCATTAATGAGGGTCTTTGGCTAATTAAACAATCTATGGCCTTTTAAACTGTGGGGGGTATTGGTTTTGTTTGTAATAATAATAATAATAATAATAATAATAATAATAATAATAATGATGTATCATCATCATCCAAGGAAGCTGGATGTTGGGGGATTCAGGACAGGAAAAGGAAGAACTTCTTCATGAAGTACATAGTTAAATGGAATTTGCTACAAGAAGCAGCAATGGCAACCAGTTTGGATGGCTTTGAAAAGAGAATTAGACAAAATCATGAAGTACAAGACTATCATCAACTTTTACCTACCTACCTAAGGTCCCATGAATCCTCAGAACCCCAGGTGACCTTTTCTCTTCAGAGAACCAGCTGGTGGGGGCATTGCACCAAGGGTTTGGTTACCCTTTCTATCACTGGACACCATTCTCTCTGTTTTCATTTCATGTTTCTGACCAGTTCAGCATCTCACTCCTTCTTCCCCCTGCACAGTTTCTGCTTCTATCTGCGCTCCCTCACTCCCTTCCTTCTCACTAACCCATCACTGTAGTTGGAAGCCTTCAGAACCTCTTTTCTCCTCCTCTCTTTGTGGCAGACTTCGTTCCCTTTGTAATCTGTGCCCCTCTCCCTCCTTGGTTGTAACCGCTCAAGTCTCTTTCTTCTCTCTCACTTTTCCTTGTCTCCTCTGTCTTCTTCACCTTCACCCTGGCCCCCTCCTCCTCCTGCTTCCCACTGGGACAAAAAGAAGAAGCTCTTTGGCACTGCCCTTTAATCTGCTGCAGGATGCTCTCAGCAACCCTGCTCCACCTTGTGTGTCGCCACTTCCGGCTGGAATGCCTGAGCCTCAGCTGTGCATTAGTCAGCCACACAGGGTGCAACAGCACCCACCAGCATACCTTCACAGCTATCAATGGCTGTTAGTCATGTTGGCTATGTAGTACCTCGTGTTTGCTCATGTTCCTGCTTATAGGCATCCCATTTGCACCTCATTGACCACTGTGAGAACCAAATTGCAGACAAGGTAAGCAGAATTCTTCTTATATTCTTATTTATTCACATCATGGATAATTATCCATGTCACGTGAAGAAACCTTGTGTTTTACTGCAATGCCATTGTAAGCCTACAAGAATGTACATTGGGGTGGCATGGCGAAGGCAGGTTTTCACTTTTATAGGCTTCTTTCTGTAGACAAATAACTTGCCATTAAAAGGTAGTGCTACAGGTTGCAATTTAATGAAGGCCATCTCAAACCTCTTCCCATTTCCACTCCACTCTGGAGAGCCAGGATTAGCAATTAGCACGAACAAATGAATTGTGTATAATTCTGTGTGCCTGTGTGCTGCTGCTCCTAAGTTGCACAAAAAACTGGAAACTTTGAATGAAATGAGATTTTTAGCAACTCTCTTTGGAGTCTCCTAATAAAGCAATAATTACATATTTTTTCTTGCCAACATGACCAGTGATAATATGCTCCTAAGAGTTGCATGTGCCTCTCCACAGAACAATAAGTATTAACCTCTGTCTTGGCCTTTTGATTGCAGAGAAATACTCTATTTTGTTGCACGTAAAAGGAAAACATCATTATCTACTGTCCCTAAGGTACCTTAAGTGGAGAGGCAAAACCTTCTTTGAAAATAATTCCAGTATTAGTAAAAAGCCTGAAACCATAAAATTATCTTGCATTATTTATCTAAATAATTGAAACATTTTCTGGCAAACATACAACTTTTCTTTTTCTTTTTGCTTACCAGCAGAACATAAACTAAAAAATAAATAAATCTGAGTTTAAAGTGTTAAACCTCAGTTAAAAGCATTTAATGCTTAAGTGATACTTTAAATAGACTTAAACCAGAAGAAACAACTGGTATTAAATCTTTCTCTGATGGTGGCTATCAGCTCGCTGATGGAAATTCATTCTCACATTCTCACATTTAAAATTAAATTGTGCAAAGATTTAATCAGGTAGCACAAATGACTACTGCAACTGTTTTCTCATTAGCCCTCAAACCTCTAAAACATATTATGCTGTGCTCGTATAAAAGTTAAATTAGTACAGTGTAGTTGTGATCTTGTCCAGGGAATACGTTTAACCTTGGAGACATACTGTGCTTTCCTTTTAGGAGGAGGTTTCCCCTCCCCACCCTTTTAGGAGGTTGTGTAAATAGGATTTCTGTAGTATTTTGAGAAAAGGACCGAAGAGATCATCACGTAATAGCCTCTTTGGAAACTGAATCCATCTAAAAGCGGTTTATGAGGTACATTCAAGTAATAACAAGCCCATCAGTCACTCCCCGGACTCCTTTCTTGAAAGACTTACATGAAATCCTTCCAAAACATATTTCAAAAAGTTGCATGCCTCATTCCTGCAAGGGCAATCTGTATCTCAGGGATGGTGAACCAATGGTCCATGGGCCAAAGCTGGCCCACCAGGCTTCCCTATTCAGTTCAGGAGCCGTTTGCGGCAAGCCATGACTACCTGTGCTACCTGTGGGGCAGGTAAGTTTGGAGCTTTGCAAAAGCATTTACCAAGCACCTAACAACCAGTTGTTGTTGGGTTCTTGGGAAGCACTGTGCAAAGCTCTTGTAAACCCTGTGCTCAACACTTCCCAAGCACAAGGCTTGCAAAGCTTGCTCAAGCCTGTGCACAGTGCTTCCCAAGCACATGACAATCAGCTGTTTGTTGGGCATTTGGTCTGAGCAAGTCCTTCAAGCCATCTCCTCCCCTACCCCCCACCCCTGCGGCCAACTCTGACAGGTTATGTCAGATGATGGACAGGGAAATCCTGCCCATCACTTGAAGTTGGCCTATAAGGCTGTGTGAGGAGATAGAGATCTGGGCCACTGGACCAAAAAGCTGTATATGTAGAAGGCCTCTGTGCCTGGATGAACTTTTGTGGTCCTGTAGTATGGAAAAACCTAAATTTCCTATAGTTGGACATACATATGGGGCACTCCGTCCTTGAATGCTGGCCAAAAATATTATCAGAAGGAACTGAGAGTTTTAAGCTTGTTTTTTTGAGCAGGATATAAAGAACTGAATTCAGGCATCCTTCCCCCCAAATGTCAAATTTGACAATTATATGGGTAATTTATCCGTGGTTAAAAACTTAGTGCTTTCAACATATGTCTCAAGTGAATCCTACTAACCTGCTATGTGTTATGTACCTTGCACTCCTAGAGAAACACCCTCCAGTTTTGAAGGTGTGCAGGAGACTGCAGGAGAGGAGAAAGGCAGAGAAAGCAACTCTGCTGCGCTAGCAGAACAGAAGCACAGGATACGGTCATTAGACTGGATTATATCATGTGTCATCAAAGTCCTAAACAGACTCAACTTAAAACAGCTTTTAAAAAACCCTCAAAACTGTAGGGTTTATAAAAAGCATGCGAAGCTTAATGATATTTTGAAACTGGTGTTTACTTAAAAGCAAGCATTTTAACCCAATGATATGAAGAACTGATCTATAATTTGAAATAGTTGAAAATAACCTAGCTAATACTGTAAAAAAAAAAAGAAAGGGGAAAAAAGTATGGTATGTTGTAATTTGCACTTCTTACCTACCCTGAGCCCTTTGGGAAAAATTAGGCTTTACATCAAATAGGCAACTACAAAACAATATATGAACTGCTTGCACTCATCCAGCTCACTGACTATATCTAGAAAATAATTACAAACATTTCTGCCCATTAACACCGTATTAATTATTTTCATTGTCTCATTAGTGGTTTGTTTATGACAGGTTGGGTTGACAAGAATGCTGATTGTCAATGCCATTACTTGATAATGTATTAACTGGCATAAACTGCTTCATTATAGATCGAATCACCTGAATTATACTGCTGTCTGAACTGAGCTATATGACTTACAAAAAAACATCGTGTTAGGATTATCGTGGGCCTAGAGACTCTCTAAATATGCCTTTTGCTCTCTTTAGAATTGTTCAGCTTTTCACCCCCAGGGCAACATACTGAGCCCCACACCAAGGTTAGGAACATGGGAAGCTGCCTTGCACGAAGTCAGGCCATTGATCTATCTAGTTCAGTGTTGTCTACACTGACTGACAGCAGCTCTCCAGGTTTACAGACAGGGCTCTCTCAGCCCTACCCGGAGGCTCCTAGGGAATAAACCTGCAAAGCAGGTGGTCTACCACTGAGCTGTGGCCTTTACGAAAGAAGCGTCCTAAGCAGGATCCCATGAACCATGAAGAGTTGCCACCAGAAGGAAAATAGTAGATGCTACTTGTGTGTGAAGGAAAGCAGGCAAACAGATGACTGTCTGGATGTTAGCCATTATGCAACAGCAACCAGTCATTTGCTGGAGCCAGCTTTTTGCTGATTTTGTGTTTGAAAAATCAAATACAAATGTGCATGTTCTGATCCAAAATAAACTCTCTGGTAATGGAAAGAGTTGAGACTCATAAGAAATAGTACATGGTATTAAATCAGTTCTGGATGCGACTGCACTCCACATCAAATTTGCTGCTGGAGTTGGCTTATAGATAGAGCTTTCTTATGGAATCACAACCTTCTGAAGCACCAAGTGCTGTTATGAAATCTGCTCTCCCACACCCATGGTTTCTGGGGGGAAATGTGTCTTCTTCAGATCTGCCTAGGCTTATTCATGCTCAGGCTTATTGTAAAGAAAATCATTATAATCAGCTTTGAGGGGTTTTTTAAACACTGGAGTATTACAACCATTTTAATAACAATAAAATAATTAACATTATTAATACCAGCAGAATCTATTTCTGTATTTGCACTACAATTTAGTAAATTTACATAGGGACACATTTACCCTAATGCTGTGAAGGCATACATATTTTGTTTTAATACAATACATATAATAGAGTATTTATAGTCATAATAAAGAATGAATGAGTCCCTATAAATGCACACTATGACTGAATGCATTATTTACAAATGTTATATTTTGCATCATCTTGACATTTGACAGATTCTAAGGGCTATAGCAGCTATGCTTCAGTGGGTAATAAAAGCACTTACTCCTGAGCCATCAAAATGAATGCAGCAGCTTTAGGAAACTTACAGGCAAAATATTTTTCAGCTGCTCAGGGGCTGTATACACATTCCATTTGTATAAGTGGAAAATAGGCCCTAAGGGTCACATCTATTGCTCAGTCAAATCAACAGGTCTTTTATAAGTTAGCATTCAAACGTCCTTTTATAGATAAGGGGCATCTTACATTTGGTTCCATTTTCCAAACCTCCTTGGCTTTGCAAAGTCTAATCTACTCATTAAGGATGCAGTTTCGTTCACAGTTAAGTATACTTAAAACTCAAATGGAACTTATGCACAAATAATTTGTGCAGAACTGCAGCCTGAGAGATTTGCAGAATATTCTTTTGTTGGGTCCGTCTTTGCTTTAGAACAAAAAAGAGCAGTTTATCACATGAAGCTTCCTTCAGTGAATTCTAGGCACTGGTCCATAATAGGCAAAGGTAAAGGATCCCTGGATGGTTAAGTCTAGTCAAAGGCAACTATGGGGTTGTGGTGCTCATCTTGCTTTCAGGCCGAGGGAGCCGGCGTATGTCCACAGTCAGCTTTCCGGGTCATGTGGCCAGCATGTCTAAACCACTTCTGGTGCAATGGGACACCATGATGAGTGCCAGAAGACACGGAAATGCTGTTTACCTTCCCGCCCCAGCAGTACCTATTTATCTACTTGCACTGGTGTGCTTTTGAACTTTTAAGTTGGCAGGAGCTGGGACAGAGCAACGGGAGTTCACCCTGTTGCAGGGATTCGAACCGCCGACCTTCCGATCAGCAAGTCCAAGAGGCTCAGTGGTTTAGACCACAGTGCCACCCTTTTCCCTATTGGTCCATATAGTCCAGTACACAGTTCATGCAGAGTTAAGGCAGCTTTCTCTGGCAGAGGTCTTCCTGATCTCACAATGATTTTCTCCCTAGACTGCAGGCCCTCATTCTATACTAAGCATGGCTCTGGAGTATCCTATGACCTTGGGAAGAGGGGGGTAAATTAGCAACTTCCCCATACATGATGGAGATCTTCAGATCCCCAACTAATACCAATACAGTGGTGCCTCTAGTTACGAACTTAATTCGTTCCAGAGGTCCGTTCTTAACCTGAAATTGTTCTTAACTAGAGGCGTACTTTCGCTAATGGGGCCTCTTGCTGCCACTGTGCTGCTGGCACATGATTTCCATTCTCATCCTGGGGCAAAGTTCTCAACTCAAGATAACTCTTCCAGGTTAGCGGAGTTTGTAACCTGAAGCATTTGTAACCTAAGGCATTTGTAACGTGAGGTACCACTGTACCTCGCCTTGCATTCAAGGCCAGCCTGGGATATTTTGCTGCTGTAGGCAAAACCCAACAACACAGCCTCTGCCCCACCCCATAACTGAGTCCCCACCGCACCCTCTCCCTGCCCCACCATTGCATCCACACTGCTGCCACCCATCACTGCAACTGTATCCTCACCTGCAGCTGCAACCACAATGCAGCAGTAAGGGCTCAGTGGATACAGCAGTGAGGACAATGTTTCAGGAGTGCTTGAAGTCCTGACAGGGACTGGCAACAGTGCAGCGGTGGGGGTCAGATCTGCTGCCTGAGGTAAATAGCTTCACCTTGCCTCATGCAAGGCTGCCCCTGCTTGCATCCCACATTCTCCTCCAGGAGTAGAATGAGCCCTCCTGCAAGCAGAACTCAGCTTCCATGAAAAGGAGTCCCTTGTGCAGTTGATTAGGCTGAGAAATTGTATTTTGCCGAAGGCCATTCATGGCTGAGTGTGGAGCGGTACTTCTTACCCAAATCCAACATCCCAGTCACTATACCACAGTAGTTCTCTCCTTGTCTGCACAGCTGTAGGTAGAGGGGCCCCAGTAATGATTAATGGGTTTAGATTACAAAAGTTTATCTCGTACTAAGAAATACCTATCAAATTCATTGTATGAACTGGATAAAGCGAAAATTAAATCCTTTCTTGTACACACTTTTTTAATATCGTATATGCATGAAACATGGACACAAGAAATGTGGTCCATATTTGCTTGCACATACATCAGCAGAGATTTGATTTAATCAGTAGCTGAATGGCAGTAAGAAGAGATGTTTTGCTGTTTCAAATGGGATGCGGAAAGACAATGGTGACTGTCAGCTGAGTTGATGAAACAATGATTACAAGCAAAAGACATCTGATGTAAGGAGCTTAGCATAGCAATACTGAACACCAAAAGAAAGGCATTGTTTGTTGTTCCAGAAAACACATAGTACAGTGATTAGCAATGGCAGCAGATGAACTGTAATTCAGTAGTGTTTCTTCAACAAATTTATTTATGAGGTTATACATAAAAATGATCAAAATAGATTGCATGTAGATGGAGTGGCCCTTCATATATATTTTTGCTATTTAAGACAAAAGGGGGGTGGAAAAGAGGATAGAGAAAGAAAATCGTTGCATTTGGAGATAACATTAAACTGAAGAGTTTAGTGCTACATCAATAAGCATTGGGCTTGAACACTCCCCGTTTTTCTTTGCTCCTTCTAGCAGCCTCCTCAAGCTACAGTTAGAGGGACAAACTGTGATTAGTTTGAGCTACAGTTTGCCTAAACAAGCCAAATACAAACTGTGGTTAGTTAGAAAGGAAAGTGGCTGCTTCCAACTGCCTCTTCACACCTGGGGTGGATCTACATACATGAACAAAATGCTATAAATAAGTCAGAAATTAGATTGTTACAACAAAAGAAAAAAAGCCTATGGAAAATGGAGTAGATTTTTTTCCTGCTCTCTGGCACCATCTGGTGTTGCATGTTTATAACACATTCAAATAGTTGCTTCTTTACTATTGTAGCTGAGTCCCTGCTATAGAAAGGAAGCGGTGATGCAAAAGTAGACTAACCATTATCACTAAACTCTGGTCTAGGATTAAGTCTGGTCTAGATGAAAGGCTTGGATTACTGAAAGTGAAGAACTATATAAAAAGATGGGAGTCAAGATTTAGCAGGGTAGCAAACAATGCAAAGAGATGGGCAGACGGCAGTAGAAGGCAGTCAACCAAATGAATTAAACGCACAGCAATTTTTTTTTTAAAAAAAATATTCGTTAGGAAATTGTAATTAATTTGTCAAGTATGATTCCACAGGCAATCTTTATTTGACTAGCTTTATTACGTTGATTGCATACCTCCTAAATATGTTTCCCAGCTAGATAATTGTCATAATTTGCATCCTGAAAGAGCATCTCTGGAACACAGAGAAAAGGTATGTGTGTGACATGGATAACTCATGGCTTTTGTGTCCTCCCTTCCAATAGTAGCTTCAGGGGGATTGATTATCATTATGGCCACGGCAGGAGAGGAAAGGATTAGCTGCTTTCCCATCCCACATGTTGTGTTCCTGACCCTCATCCAGTTGTGTGTGTGTGTGTGTGTGTGTGTGTGTGTGTGTGTGTGTGTGTATGCTGCCATACCTGCTTTTAAGAATAAAATAAAGTTTGCTGTAACCTGTTTAGCATCAGGTGAAGTTTGGTCTTAAGAAGGAGAGGTAAGTTTGACAGAAATATCCTATATCTTTCAATGGTATCCACTTATACTGCTGTTGATGATCCTGATGCATTTTAACAAGGGCGGGCAGAGTTTGGATTTCCTCCAGAGTAAGAGCCAAAGCCCTGTAAATGCAACATGCGAATATGGTCTGGGTTTTGGTTAATGGATCCCACTTTTGGTTAATTATGCAGGAGGATGGTAAAAATCAGGCAAATGGTCCACGTGACCTGAGTTAATTCACATTAGTTCCAATTGCCGACCAGCCTTGCTCCATGATATGCTTGTACAGGTAGACATTAGGAATATAGGGATCAAACAGCATGCCTTGTTATCAGTGTGCATGTTGTCACAGCTTCTCAGCGAACGATGACTGAGATGTATTAGTAGGTCAAGAGGAGAAGGATCTTCAATTTTTTAGAGCCCTAGAAAACAGCTGACATTTGAAGGAGAGCTTAGGCCTAGCAGGAGGCCAACTCAATTGTTTCTCGTTCCCCTCCCCCATATTCCAAAAAGAGAGAGAAGAAAATAAAAATAAAGAAATAGACATGGATTCCATTATTAAAAGACTCAGGTTTATGCCAGACACCTGCCCTCTGTTTGTTTTGTATGATTTACTGCATATACCCCCTATAAGGCTCATATAATGATTTGGATAAAACCATAAAGAAATGTGTTATGAATCTTGCTTCCTGGAGCTGCAGAGGTTGGGCCAGAGGTGAAATTTCAATGAATTACACTCATAAGTGCCCATGAATTATAGATGACAGCATAGCTAGATGCATTATTTTATCTCAAATTATGGCTGTGCAATCGGATAGTTATAAGAACTCTCCCTCTCTCTCTGGCAGCTTTATGAAAATGTTGGCAGCTTTAAGAGGTCGGACGAGAACGTAGCTACCTTAAAGAAACAGATAATTAAGTATCTCCTAATCATCTACCACTTCTTTCTGCCTTTTCAAAAGGTTAATATTGAGAATGCTTTAGAATTCAGGCAGTCAAAAAAAGATATAGTGACCTGATAGAGCCTCTAACCTTTACTATTCCTGAACCTATTGTTCAAGCATTTAAATAATTCTATGACATTTTTTCCTTCTCCTTCTGTCTAAGGGCAGAAGTGGAAACTTCTGCAGCTGCATGCAAACTCCTACCAACAAACAAATTTCATCTGAATAGAGTTTATTTATTTAAATATATTTGTCTCTTGCCTTTCTGTCTCATTTCTGAGATGCCTAAGGCAGATGACAACATTAAAAACACCATATAATAGTAAGCTGAACAAGAAGAGCAGATAAACCCACCTTTTTAAAAAGCTGGTGGATAGCAGTCCAGGAACTGGTCAGGCCAACTGGCCTGCCAAAACAAGCAATGAAGTTTTCACCTGACATGCCATTAAGGAAGGGGTCAGCCAGATCTCCTGGGGAATATGCCTTAATGGAAATACTGACATAGCAAACGCAAGCAACAAGACAAACAATCATGGAATGTGATTTTGTAGGACAGTGGTATGGGTTCATTCTATGGTCAATCACCAGTGAAACTGGGACCTCAACACCAGCTTCACTTGATAGCTTGAGATGTAATAATCTATTGCTCTCCACATTCTTTCATTGAAAAACAGAATAAAGACTCAAAACAGTGTTACATACCAAACAAAACAAGACTTCTATGTACTGTAATTCTTTACATGTGTTTGTTATTTATGATTTGTTTGTTTCTTTTTAAAAGTTTTTAAAAATCTCCTGGGGCAGAGAGAGGCTGTCCTTGCCTGTGTTCCCACGAACAGTAGCTCTGATGGACGTAGGACATGCAGCAGAGATAGTGGAGCATACAGTATTTTAAGAGAGCCAGCATTGTGCAGCAGTTAGTGTTGGACTAGTCCTAGGAAAACAAGGTTCAAACCTCCACTCAGCTGTGAAGCTCCCTGGATGACCCTGGGGCAATTCACCAACTCTCAGCCTAACCTTACACCTCAGGATAGCCCTGTATGGGGAAGTAATATTTGATGTTTTATTATGTTTTTTTTATTTGTGTTCGAAGCTGCCTGTTACTACTACTACTACTACAAGGCTCTTGTGTGGATTAAATTGTGAGAAGGACAACAATGTATGCCGCCTTCCTTCAGAACTTTGACTGTATCAGCAGAAGTTTCCAAGCACAGTGGTACCTTGGGTTACGAACTTAATTCATTCTGGAGGTCCGTTCTTAACCCAAAACTGTTCTTAACCTACCTGAGGCACGCTTTCACTAATGGGGCCTCCTGCTGCTACCGTGCCACCGGCGCGCAATTACTGTTCTCATCCTGGGGCAAAGTTCTCACCCCGAGGTACTACTTCCAGGTTAGTGGAGTTTGTAACCCGAAGCGATTGTAACCCGAAGCGTTTGTAACCCGGGGTACCACTGTAATACTCAAAGGCAACCCCCATTTCAAGCACGCTAAGCAATTGAATCCTGGTGAAACTAAGGCAAAATACGACTGTGGCAAAATATGCTTCCTCTAGGACTGGAGGAAGTTAGCATACCAGCTTGAGGCTTACAAAAGGACTCCTGGCCACAGCTGTGCCCTGATCATCCAGGAGCAAGACTGGGAGTAAACACACACACACACACACACACACACACACCTGTACACCTGATTGATCAAAACAAAGCAGTTCTACTGAGCAAGAACAGTTTTGTCTTGTCCGGATGAAGCCTCAATTTGTTAGCCGACATCCAATCCATCACCACTCTCCGACACTGATTCAAGACCTTCCTGGCCTCCCAGGAATGTGTTACGAATCTAACATCTAACATCAGAATAGAAACACGGTGACTTTATAAAGAAACTCTGGCATACTAGGAAGTCTTCACTATAAAGTATTTCCTGCTGAGAGATTTCCTTTTGTGGGAAACCAATTTTGTGTCTTTTCCAAAAAGAAGAAGAAGCAAAACATGTCTGTAGGTGCTCAGAGTACACAAAACTATTCACTGAAGTGAACTGAGTCGGTCTACTTCACATTTAAAAACAACAACAACAACCTTCCTGGACTCAAGTAAAGAAGTATTTAATGCTGTGAAAATACAAAGTATAGGAAATTGACTTGGGCTTCTTTTTAAGAAGAAACTCAGAAACCAGTAGATGCAGCTCTAATCCTGTGACAACCAGAGAAACCTAAAATTGTTTAGACTTGAACTATTCATTGCACATTCATTGTTATTTTATCTATTGGCTTTATTTGTACTGCAATCAGGTACACTGCCTGTACTGACTTAACATGCAATGATTCACCGACTGTCCCTTTCAGCTTTGTTTAAAATTAGAAAACTGGTGATACATACATATATATTGGTACAACATTTCACATGTGCAGAGACATCAAAAAATGAGTGTTAATTTACTCATGCAAGATAATTTTATGTGATTTTTTTTATATAAAAAAGGTTAAGTGGAACAACTAATAATGGCAGTGAAAGAAATTAAATCAGGATATGAATGAGTACTGCTTTATATTATAGGTGCTCTACCAATCTAATTGCAATGCCTAAACTTATCACTTAATCACTTCTCATATTCTTTTTCAAATATTAACCTTTTAAAGAGTTTTATAAGCTTAAGAATGGCACGGCATATTATTAGGGGGGTTTTTTGTTCTAAAAATGATGCTGAAAACGAGTGACTTTTAAACATTGGTTTTAATTATTAGGAGGCTTATATGAAGGGGAAAATGTACTTTAACAAGCATCTAGACAAGTGGTCTGATTAAGCTATTCTAATCTGCAAACCTAATTATCACCTTCTTATAGAGTACAAGGCAGAGTTTTAAAAGCAAATTAGTGTATCCTACAGTGGGACAGCTTGTCATTTTATTAAATAATGTTTTTCTTTACAAATAAAATTGTTAAGTTTCATTATATTAAGGACGCTACCAGTTCCCTTCACCCCATGTCTCTGAAGGTCCTCACTACCACTGCATCTTAAAATTAATATTGCAACATTTTAATGGTTTATTAAGTATTAACCATTAAATACTAATTAAGGCTATTTTCCTCCTAAACATGTAAAGGAGAAAATGTTCTGTATGTATTTTACATTACATTTAATTGCAATTTAGCACACGCTAAAAATATTTCTTTCTGTAGTGTGTACTCAGCATTATTCAGTGGATAATGCATTTTTAAAATGGTGAGTGAAGAAAAATTGGCTATAGACTTGAAGGCTAAAACTCTTCTCTTGAACTTAATTGATGCAACATTAGTGCTAATGACAATTCTAAACAAGATATAATTACTAATAATGTACAAAACATTTCCACAGCACAAATCTTCTCATATTGCCTCACAATGATGGGGAGAAAAGGCCATTCTGTGAGCTTCATCTACACCAGTGATGGTCAAACTTGTCCCTCCAGCTGTTTTGGGACTACAACTCCCATCATCCCTAGCTAACAGGACCAGCAGTCAGGGATGATGGGAACTGTAGTCCCAAAACAGCTGGAGGACCAAGTCTGGCCATCACTGATCTACACCCAATTGTATCCAGTCCACAACAAATGTCCCTTGCTGACATTTAAGCTTCAGTTGGCACCACATGCTACATTTTGGACTCAGAGACGCTCAAGCACATTATATGTCAACAGCACTTCAAGAGTTAAGAGTACACATATAATTTTGGCACATGCCCCTTTAAAAGACTTTACAATAGAGGCAGATCCCAGTACAAGAGTTCTTTGGTCCTTGAAAGAAGAATAGCGTAAAAGTCCAAGAGTGAAACATTTTTGGAGATCTGATGAGGAACATTTCAAGGTACATTCATGATAGGCTACACTTATCACTTTAAGATGGCTTCATACCCAATTATAAAATATATGTGAAATCCTGTCAAATACGGTGTATTAAGCTATTATAAAAAGGTAATTATAACCAAGTGTGAACATATATTGAAATGTTAATCTTCTCAGTTTTCCCAAAACATTTCACATTTATGATTGCATCCCCACCACGAACTTAGCAGAGAATCCTGGGTGGTCTTTCTTCCAGGTATTCTAATGAGCTTTGGAGATCAAACTGTATATTGCATTTTCAAACAACTTCATCTCGTCTCCATGCTACATCAAATGGCACCACTACATATAATGGTATACACTTTAAGACATTTCTCTCTGCTTTAATCAGCTCAAACCATCATGTTCGTTAGGCTACATAAAACCTTTCCAAACTTTTCTATTATAATGTAATATATGACTGTTCTCATATTCCTCAGAACCACAAGAAGCCAACTCTCCATCATTTCTGGATTCCTCCCCTCTCCCCAGGGAAAAAATATAATAATGTAAATGTGCATGAGTAAACATACTTTTTTTTTTTAGGACATCAGAATATTGTCTGTCGTTCTCATTTATTCATTATGTCAATATGAAGCTTCTGGAACACCATAATGTGTAAAATGCAAAGTGAACCTAGTTTGCAAAATCAAAAATTTGTTTAGATTCAAATGTTACTTATAGATGCCGACAAGATCATACTTGCCCCCAAGGAAGCACATTTTAAAATAGGTGGGGCTTTTTGCTGGTTACACTTCTTTGTTGTTTTTAAAGTGAGGATTACTGCCATGTCTTGCAATAAAAGGTGAAAAACACGAAGCTCAAAGGAATCAGGAATTCCATTGAGTGTGAAGGATGTTTCATTAGAGCCAATTGCTTTACAACAGGTGTAGGCACATTCCTAAAAGTTATGCTTATAGAGAGTATAACCATTATCCCTTTGTAAATGAAATTCTCAAAAATATCTCATTGTGTGAAAATGGGGCAACAGAGAGCTCTCTCTGATCCTTGCTATCCTCAGCACCAGTCTTCACACCGTAATATTAAGGCCACATAGGTATAACAGGGACAGAAGGCAGAATCCCAATCCTCTATGCCTAACAGCAGTAAAAAGGGGATCTCCCAAGAGACATAATTTACACGTCTGGCAGTCAGCAGATTTCCAGCACACTTTCTCCCAGCTTCCTCTGTCTCCACAGGCTAGAAATGACCCAACCAAGTATAATACCCTGCTCTGACAGAGTGCAGGGTCAATTGTCCACCTCTCCTGCCCCGACCCTTCAAGAAGGAGGAGGAGGGAGGAAGGAAGGAAGGAAGGAAGGAAGGAAGGAAGGAAGGAAGGAAGGAAGGTAGGTGTGACCTTGCAGGGCTTGCAGTCAGAATGGGCCACATCACACATTTTTAAATTATGATAAACAGGAAAACAGAAGGAAGAATTCTCATCTAAAAATGTTGAGCTAATAAAGCAACAAGAGAGGGAGAAATGCTCCTTTAACCCAAATTGTGACCTGCCATGTTAACTGCAACCAGTGAATGTGAACAAACATCAATATGTAATGCCAACTTGTAGCAGAAATAGTAAACAAGGTGGGAAGACCCCCCCAGGAAGCCTAAAGCCTAATGCCTTTAGTCCCATATCAGCCTTCTTGGAGGGTGGAAAAAGAGGTCAGTTCTCCTTCCACTACACTCCTGCTCAGTTTTGGTTCCAAAACTGTTAAACTGCTTTTTCACAGATGTGCATTTGGCACTGATGTTTTACACCTTTTGTCGGTTACTTAAGAGGCACCTACTTACTCTGGCCCTTGGACGTGAAATATACCTTCTTAATTGTTCTTCCTCTAAATGCTATTGTTAATTGTTATCCTTTCTTATTGTTTGCTGTTTATGACTTGATTCTTATTTTCTATCTATCTTTTTAGCCTGTGCAATCCACCCTGGTAACTTAAGGTGAATGAAGGACAGGTAAGGAATAGAAGGAATAAATATTGAACAGAACAAAAACAGACTGCAAACCCCCATTTCCTTTTCTCTTCCAGTGTGTGTAGAACGATCTGAATGGAGATGTTCTTCAAAGTGACAATAAGGACAGGAGTAAGTCAACCCGAGGGCTGGCCCACCAATAAGGCAAGATGAGGCGACCATGCTGGGCAGCAAGATCCATGGGAGAAATGGATCTGGTCTCCAAGGAATGTCTTGCTCTCTGCCTCTGCCACAGTGACACCAATGACTGTGGTGCATTCCTTGAAGCTTCCCTATGCTTCCTCTACAGCAGCCTCTTAGTGAATAGGAGGCACTGCCCATCTCCTCCCACTCTTGTTCCTGGTGTGGATATTTATTTTCTGCTTGTTCCTGATGTTTTTACTCATTCCTTATTCCCTGGTGGTGGGAGGACACACCATTTTGTGGTGCCAAAATGTCTTGGGCTGGTCTTGGTTTACCCTCTAATGGCCTACTACTTTTCAGAAGAGTCAGCTAGACAAGCAGATAGGTGATCATGTAGTGTTCTAAGAGAGGTATCTACAGGTGCCCAAATGAATACTTTGTGATACTAAATGAAGAGGACTCTGCCACTGAAACCTGATTGCTGAAAACTAGATACCCACTGATGGGTGTCACCCTTTCCTTCCTTAGGCCATAATAATAAAGTCTGTTGGTCACATGCCTAAGTAGCTCTAGCTCAGGGATAGAGAACCTGTGGTCCTCTCAATGTTGCTGGACTTCAACTTCCATCGACCCCAGCCACCATAATCAAGGTTCAGGGCTCTTGAGAGTTGGAGTCCAACACCATTTAGATGGCTCAGGTTCCCCATTCTTGCTCTAGACTAGAGACATATCCACCACAAAACCTTGTCCGACAAACACAATATTCCTACTATACTGCTAAAGAGGCAGACATGTTCTATATTGAATTGCAAATAGCATGCTACGGACTGCTCAATACCTTTACTTTTGAGATGGCAAAAGCCTGCACATGGCAAGTTTACATTCTCATTTATGTGCAAAGGCATTTCTCTAGAATTACCTCCATGAGAAAATCTAATATTGTCTCTAAAAGAGATATATGTCATTTGTTCCTTGCTGCACCCTTGCACAGTATATGGTCATATTGGTTACTGACATGTGTGTCAGAGTTTTTTCAACCGTGAAGCAAGCTTTTGTTGGTTCATAGACAAATGCTAAAGAATACACACTAAAAAAATGCACTTCAGGATCCTCAAGCTCACTGACTTCAGAGGAATTTCTTCAAAGTTTATAGGGGGTGGATCTCTGTCCTAAGTTGTCAAAGGACATAATGTATTGAAGAAAATACTACTCAAATAGAGAGAGACTTTAAATTTCATGCAACAGACATGGTTTAACAGCATTTTCCTGCAGGTCTGTCAGCTTGTCAGTTTTTATTTTATTTTATTAAAACACTAAACCAAGGGCATTAAGTAGCTATTGATTTAACTTTATAATAAAATCTGAAATCCTGGCTCATACTTGAAACCTTCAGCCTTTATTATTTCGCATGACACTAAAGTCTGTTAAAGGAACAGAAGAAGTGAGAGGAATGAGGAGGGGGAGAAAGTCAGAACAAAAGGGGAGTTCAAGGAAGTTAAGGAGCCGTCATGGACTGGCTGGATGCAGAAGAGTGGGGGGCGGCATCAGCTGGGCAACCCCCCAAGGGAAGAAAGTTCAGAGTCAGGAGATTGGTGGTGGGATGATGATGAGTGGGATGATGATGAGGGAGCAAACTGGGAGGAGGAGGTGTGGGAAGCTAAAGAAGTAACAGCGTTTAGTGAGCAGGAAGAGCCTGTGGCAGACTGCAGCCCAGAATCAGAGGCAGAAGCGGAGGCTGAAGAAGAGGGGGGCCAAGAGGCAGAGATGAGGCCTCTTTTGCTGTGACCCCCCCCCCCCGTTGCCCAGAGCCTGCAGTGGTATGAAGAGGGCACAGCAGAGATAGGCAAGACAAAGGAAGCTCAGATTGCTTGGGAAGGAACCAGGGGAAGGTGGGGATCTTCAGTCCTTGCAACTGCCTCACTAGGGCAAGATCTGCTGGGAAGGGTTTCTGTTTTCACCAGGCCTGCGAACTGGAATTATGCACATGAGGATATAGTAAGGGACGCTGGGTAAAAATAAATAACAGATTAAATTTAACAAGACCAAAGAAACCATACAAATATTAGGCCAAGTAAAACAAATATACCTAATGGTTATTTAAATTGGAAAAAAATAGTCTGGAACCTGGCAACAATTCCAGAACTCTTCTTCTTAGGGTTAGAGAGAAAATGTTTGTGAAGTATCACTATGATCAAATGTGGAGGCTGAGAAACAGAAGTAATATCCTTTGAGGTTGAATGTCTAGTCAAATTAGAACCAGCAAAGATGGAAGCTCTACTAACTTCTGCAGATCATATTCATTTCAACAGATGAAGATTAATTAACTCAAATATCCTAAATGATGTGAATGATGTGTTGATCTCTGCAAAAGATAGAGCAGGTTTAAGTAGGGGCAGTCCTTGAATGAGTAATTTTGATGCAGGTGGAACATGCAATGCATGAATGCTGCGTATATGCCACAGTGCGCTAGATGCATTTATTCCTCTGCACATGGTTTAGTATATGTGGGAGCCACTCCAGAAGAACCATGGCAAAACACAATTCTGCATGTTAAGAAGGTCAACAGTGCTTTATTCAGGAAACAACATTTTACTGAAGAATGAACACATTTACTTCCTGTCTGTGACACTTTTGCATAATTCCATCCTGCTGAAAAACAGTAACACCTCTTTATTTAAATGCACCTTTTAACAGAAGTGCAAAATCTGGAGTGGAACATGGAGAGTTAAGTTTATCCACACATTGGTTCAAGAAGCGTGAATCAGGTTATTTTGCACAGGAATCTACAAAGGTCAAATTCCTCAAGCTCCCTAACCTTTTCAATAAATATACAGTAGAAGCAGTATACTTTGCTTCTCAATCTGAAGTTGCTATTGCTAGAGTAACTATGATTACTCTAGAAAAGACTGAATGGCAGATTTGTCAAATCTAGCAAAGCTAATTATCAGTCTTCTAAAGCAAACAAATTTTTAAAAATGAGATGACCGCAAGCTTCTTTTAGCATGTAAAACAAAAGGAAGAAAGCAGTTTACCGAGCAGTGAATGACAGGATATGATAGTAAATGATACAAATAATGCTTATTGAATACAAAAAAAGTAACTATTTGGACAACATTGAAACTATTTAACAGTTTGCTATCTCTGAGTAGTTGCAAACTCTTCAGAAAGTCATAAAAAGGAAGCAATATGTCACTTATAATGGAGCCCGGATATTATAACCAGACAAGAGGTTTTGTTATTAAAACTGATGTCTGAAGTATTTAGCAAAGCCAATTTTTCAGACTATGGGAAAAGAAGATATATTCTGTCGCAGCCTTGAATTACTCTTCTTAGCAAGACCTTGTGCCAAATACAGTGGTACCTCGGGTTACATACGCTTTGGGTTACAGACTCTGCTGACCCTGAAATATTACCTCGGGTTAAGAACTTTGCTTCAGGATGAGAACAGAAATCATGCAGCGGCGACGCAGAGGCAGCAGGAGGCCACATTAGCTAAAGTGGTGCTTCAGGTTAAGAGCAGTTTCAGGTTAAGAACAGATCTCCAGAACGAATTAAGTTCTTAACCCGAGGTACCACTATATTCCATTCTTACGGAAACTATGTGTTCTCATCTTTCCACCCTTCTGCCTAATGTACATGTCTATGTATTGATAAAACACAATGCAAAAATAAGTCTTAACATGCAACCCACCTGCACTGTGTTTCATCCATGTTTTTGTCTTTCGTCCTGCCTCACTGGTGTATGTGGGCTAGTGCTGATGAATCACAATATGCATGAGTTCATGGGCACTGCTTTATTAATCCCTATGAATATATGTGCAAGTGCATCGTGAAGTTAGGATAAAAAACTTGTGGCAAACTGCATGTGCCAGTTCCGTGATTCAACTTTGATGTCTGCAGTCTGAGGAAGAAGCCACATGGGATAGATTTTTGGAGGTTTGAGGTGACAAAGGTTTCAGGAGGTCAGAAGAGGACCTATTGTATCTCAGCCCAGGATTCCTTAGACTAGCTATGTCCCTTTTGTTAGTACCCGACAAGATTGCAATGGCAAAACACAGTAACAAGGTATGATAGATGTGTTTGAAGACAAGTGGGGCAGCTTCATCATGCTTGTCAAGGATAAGGAAATGCTTTATTTGTGCCACAGCAGCAGCAGCAGCAGCAGCAGCAGCAGCAGCAGACTAAACAGTTCAATGGGAATAAGCCAGTTTAAATACTAGTACAATTGTTTAAGGAGATGGTGAATTACACTGGAAGTCTGCAATCTCGATAATGTTCTGTATCACAAACACAATCCTCTACTTTGAAGAATGAGATGTAAATGTGTTTAGTTATGCGAGCATCCTAATGCAAAGGCATGAAAAACAATATGACTGAATGATGCTACTTCTAAAAATGCAAACTCTGATCAAGTCAAAACAAAGTTTTATTTGCATAAAAGTGATACATGTTAAGAAACAACACAAGCAATTCAAATGAATTGTCACAAGCAGGAACTGAAAAATGGTTTCTAAAATGTTGAAGATACACTTTCTAAAAGGCTATGAATTAGCCGCCTCCACTTCATTCTTCTGCTTAAAGGCAAGGGGGAAGAGTATAAGAATGATGACATGCTAGATAATGTGTTTTTGTCTCTGTGGACAGCTCTATAAACAAGAATGCTTTGCAAAAAGCAGGAATTTACATGTTAAAATCAGGCTCTGATCTGTCTGTATAAGGAGGACCGTGGAAAATAAAGTAAACTTAAGGTTTCCCCAGTTTTTCAGATTCCAGATTTCTACAGGTTGTGTATAAGCTAAAGATTAGTATACTGAAAAAGTGCTCAGTTGATGCAAATGGATGGAAAGTGCTTGTCCTTTGTGGTCCACTGATGGTGCTTATGCCCTTTTATTTAGGTAATACTAAATTTAGGTAGTACTAAATAGATGGTAGCACTGATGGACAAGTTTGACTGGGCTCGAATGAAATTGGAACAGACCAAGTTAATTCTCTCAAAAGCTGGTAGCTGTTAAGCTTACTTCTAAGCCAAGCCAAAAGGTTTTGCATGCCCATTAAATCAATGGCTACTGAATGGCCATTGATTTAATGAATAAGATGATACACAGTTGACACTTCAACCTCCTGGGTTAACTGTGCAGGGTGTGGGGACGGCGACTCTGAAGTACTCAAAGTAATCCATGTAATGAAAATATGTTGCCTGCCTGACATCTTTTGAAGAAAATTAGATTTTATTGACATTGGCCTATAGCATATGGATCTGTTTTGAATCAACAGTTTGTACTTGCAGAGTGTATGCTGGGCAATTTTTCAACTCAGCAGGGAAAGATGCTTAACATTAAAGAGTGCCTGGATTTGTCAGCCTGTGGTGCAGACTGTGATTCTCCTATGCTGACAGCAGAGCCCTGTCAAGCTGACATCTATTATTTCAAGGGTACACTGAAAGGCAGTCACCGACACAATAATTCTAGTCTTGTTCTAGAGATTAAGAAGCATCACCATTCCCCTAAGGAAGAATAGCTTAAAGCTATAGGTTTAATTTTCTATCCCTTCTTAGATTTTTTTCATAAGTAACTCCTAAAGTTAAGGTGGACAAACAGGTGAGTCTCCAGCTGCATTAAAAACTTCAGCTGATTTCAACAGAAACTGCATTAATGGCCTGGAATATGTATGAATTGTTTGGAATGGGTGAGTACAGGCCTGTGTGCTATTTATGTTCTCTAGACTATTTAAATATAATTGACTGGTGCACCAATATTTGTGGGCCATGTTCACCCTTCACACTTTTTTGCAAAGGTAAACAATGGGCCATGGTGTTTCGAGTACAGATATCTACCACTACTGTTTTTTGTTTGTTTTTAAGCCTTTAACAAAACCAAACAGCTACATATGGTCCAGCACAAGCACAATACAGAGTTTGTTATGTTGCTACAAACTAGCAAAAAATGGGGGGGGGAGTTAATTCTAGTCAAGTGACATGCCAAAAGTGGACACCATACTGAACTTGTACCATGGTGGTTCATGCATACAACTGGATTGGAGCTATCCATGGAAATGAATAACGGTTGACATTTTCCTGTTAAAATCACAAACTAAGAAGGCAACATCTTAGAAACACTATAAAATGCAAGATGCATGTTCTCTAGGATCACAGCCACTAATTGCGCCCCATGAAAATTATTGCTGCACGGGCCAGCCCTAAACTCTGAAGTCCAAGGCCTCATCTACCTTAGTACTAGAAGGATATATAACACAGAATAAGGTTTACTTCAAAACATGGAACCTGGTCAGGATGATGATGTAGGTACCATTTGTCTTATCTTTTTCTTCTCCTCAAAAGTTAAATTCCATACTTGTAGCTCAGAGACTTTATCATACTTTATGTATATTTTAGTAGATGACTTTATGCATGTGGCCTCCAAGATGGCTAAGTATATGGTGTTATTAAATGAGACTGTCAGCAGATGTTAAGTGGCAGATATTGGCACCAAACAGGGCCATAATTGCACTGACAGATAGAAAATGTCAAGACCGCAACAATCAGCTACATAGGAGAAAAATCAGAACGCAAAGAGTTTCAGACTCTGCCTGCCATCTTACTAACTTAGAAGCAAGTTCGATTACTTCCAAGATGATGCACTTACATTTGGGGTGCTGTATTCCTTCATCATAACAAGAGTTCAGAAGGTGACACTTGTTTCTATAAAATGTTTTGGGTCTTTCAGCATGAGGAACAGGATGGGCTTTACCTGATGGGAATGTTCATCCACAACAGAGGTCTGGTTCACACATCACACTAAGCTAAACCATAGCTTAGCACAAATGCACAAGTATGCAGGTTTCCAGAAAAAAGAACTGAGCTGCTTCACTCCATCCTAGCTGTTCTGCTGCTACACTGTGCTAAGCTAAGGCATAGTTTGGCATAGCATGTCATCCGAACCAAAGCTCATGGCTCTCCAGACAAACCACAAGCTGTAACCAAGGTTTGGTTTCTGGCTCATGGTTTGTCCAGGAGACCTTAACCACAAGCCTGGGTTCAGATGATGATGAGGAGGAGTTTGGATTTGATATCCTGCTTTATCACTACCCAAAGGAGTCTCAAAGCGGCTATCATTCTCCTTTCCCTTCCTCCCCCACAACAAACACTCTGTGAGGTGAGTGAGGCTGAGAGACTTCAAAGAAGTGTGACTAGCCTAAGGTCACCCAGCAGCTGCATGTGGAGGAGCAGAGACACGAACCCGGTTCCCCAGATTACAAGACTACTGCTCTTAACCACTACACCACACTGACGTGTCATGCCAGCCTGTGGTTTGGCTCAATAAAGCACAGTACCAAAATGATAGGTGAGGAATAAAGAAACTGCAAAATCCTCTCCCAGAGCCCAGATTTTTTTGCACATTCACACTAAGCCATGGTTTGGCTTGGTGTGATGTGAGAACCAAGCCAGAGAGTGTATAGACCCTGCTCTCCTCTTTAAAGTGCTTTTACATAAGAAGTGTCTTCACAATAGGCAAACATAATATAGTAGTTGCACAGCAAATTAAACTTTGACAGTTATTTTGTGCAACCTTTCACGATGGGAATTATCCCAGTACTAGATAATTTCCCACTCAAATTCTTCAAGTATCTACACAGCAAAGAGTATAAGGAGTAAGATTATATATTTTTGCAATTAATTTCCTTAAGATAATGTTAGAGGCATCAGGTTCTTTGAAATATAGATGAATTTCAAGGTGAGACGGCTAGCAGATGTTATTAATGGCATATGATTTATTGTGACATGAAATCTGAGCCGAAACCATATGATTAGCTGAGCTTTTTATAACTTATAATTGCCAACTGCTGAAAATATGCAGCAGGACCCTGATAAACCAGCTTCACGATTAAGAGGCTAGAAATCCTGCATTTGCCAAGTGTTTGATAGCTCCTGCCATTTGTCTCTGCAGGCACTTAGACTGACCTTGGCTAGCCCAAAGCTGAATTCTTGTTATAGAATCATTCTTGAGAGAACCATTTTGGAGATGCACCATTGTAAAACAGGAACTTATAACACTATACAGTTCCACATGGGTGGTGCTAGACTTCAAGGAACATGTTCTCATAGTCCCGAAAACCTTGTATCACCACAATTCCAGCTTCATCTACAGCTGCTGCAGAAACCACACCCATTTGCCGTACTTCAGATTCTTTGTCCATCTGGCTTCTTCATGTATCTCATAAAACATTTATTTATTTATTTATTTATTTATTTATTTATTGTCATTATACACTGCTTGAATGTAGGCCTCCCAGTTGGTTAACAATAAAAACAATGAAAACTCAATGAAAAAAGTAAAAAGAGCAACCACTGGAATCTTAAAATAGTGAGCATGTTAATAAGCAACAACAACTATAATAATAACAATAATTTTATTATTTATACCCAGCCCACCTGGCTGGGTTTCCCCAGCCATTCTGGGCAACTCCCAACAGAACACTAAAAACAGAATAAAACATTAAAAACTTCCCTAAACAGGGCTGCCTTCAGATGTCTTCTAAAACTACCTCCTCTTCCAAGATTCTCCTAAAAAGGAAGGTATTAGCTGTGGGGTCTCAGAGCGGGTGATCTTCATAAAAGGGGAGGGGGAGGGAAGAGAAGGGAAATAAACGATCAGGCTGAATTCAAATTAAAGGCCAGGTGGAACAGTTCTGTCTTACAGGCCCAATGGAAGGAGGTTAAATCCTGCAGGGCCCTAGTCTCATGGGACAGAGCGTTCCACCAGGTCAGAGCCATTACTGAATAGGCCCTGGCCCTGGTGGAGGATAGTCTGACTTTCTTAGGGCCCAGAATCTCTAAACTATGGTTATTCATGGACCTTAAGGTCCTCTGCGGGGCATACCAGGAGAGGCGGTCCCGTAGATTCAGCACATCAAACCCTGCTTACATAAATGCTAAGAATCTTTCAGAATTCCCATGAGTGCTAGCCCCATTCACCACAGCATTTGTGACAACTGGGGAAGGTAGGCTAGTCTACCAAGTCTGCACTTTTTAGGAACATGCTTTCTGTTACAAAATCCCTACCGACTTCCCAATGAAAAATAGGGGAAAGATAAAAAATCAAATGAGAAAATCTATGTCTATTTATTAACACTTCTTACCTACCTCCCACCCCAAATGGGGAAACCCAGCCAGATGTGTGGGGTGTAAATAATAAATTATATTATTTAATTTTAATATAATTTATATCATATTTATATAAATAACCTTTGGAGCACAGTTCATGTGAACAACTCCCCCAACCCGTCCTGAGGAACTTGTGTAAAGCTTCGTTTTTGCAGATTTCACACATTTTTTTTAGGATTCCTAACGACAGGACTATATTTGTAAAACGGCATTCAGTGGCTCTTGCGATGAGTATGAAAGAGGCTCCACAAGTATGTGAGTAGAAGCAAAACATAAGGATTCACAGCTGCAGCTGCCTAATAAGTGTTCTGCAATGCCTAATGGCAAAGTGTCAACTCAGGGATCTTCAAATACCACACAGTGCATCATCATCTCTATCACGCTGGTCTTGAGAGGCAAGCATTTTATATGCCAGAGCAGTTTGTTATTTAGAATGGTACCTACTTCGGTTACAATATTGGAAAACAACTGATTTTACTGGGGGGGGGGCCTATATGTGAAAAGTTCATATAGACAGAAAGTGTTTGACGCAATCTGCTACCGATACTAGTGTAAAGAAAGCATGCTGGATCTGTCATCATTTCTGCTTCACATCCTCAGAGTTGTCTATTCCACACACAATGCTGTACCTTTTTCTTACAGAGGTACCGTATTTTTTGCTCTATAAGACTCACTTTTTCCCTCCTTAAAAGTAAGGGGAAATGTGTGTACATCTTATGGAGCGAATGCAGGCTCCGCAGCTATCCCAGAAGCCAGAACAGCAAGAGGGATTGCTGCTTTCACTGCGCAGCGATTCCTCTTGCTGTTCTGGCTTCAGAATATATTTTTTTCTTGTTTTCCTCCTCCCAAAGCTAGGTGCATCTTGTGGTCTGGTGCGTCTTATAGAGCAAAAAATACGGTACCTGTTTTTGCTTGCTAAGGACACACTTCACTTGCTGCTCCCCTAGCTGACTTGAATAACTTGAATCTTTCCCCCAACCCCTTTATAAAGATCCTGTGCCATTGCAGCTCAGCATCCACCGAGATGTCTTGCCGGTCACCTATACATATACATATAGAAGAAGCTAATCACAATTATTTCATGATCCTGGAGCTCGGATATTTCACAATCCTAACTCAAATCCCATCCTTCTCTTTTCCCTGCCCAAGCTGGCTCTCATTTATCATGCAGTGTGCATGGGCACAATACCATTTATAAGGACTAAAAAGAATTAGAACCCACTTCAACATTTCCAGAAGGAGGAGGGGGGAAAAGGAAACAAGCCAATATTTGTGAATGGGTACATGCAAAGATCTGTTCCAGGGAAGTGAGGGGAAAACTGAAATGAAAAGTGACAAGATTGCTGGTGAGGACACACCTTAATGAAAGGTGTTCTGATGTTGCAGCCAGTGACACTATTCCATTCATGATAAATTCATAACTTTCTTTGTCATGGCAGATGCTTCTTCGCCATCTGGGGAAAAAAACCAGCCTCTCTTGCTAGGTAAGGTGTATGTGTATAGGGGTCTCACCTGCTGTTGAACTTCTCTGGGTGTTTTTCTCGCATGATGTGAAACCTGTGAGCAATCGAAGCATCCTAGGGGAGAAAAAGAAGAGCAGATATCTCATTTTTTTTGTTGAAATGCAAAATATTGTAAAATATTGTTGACGTTCTTTTAACCACATGAGACAAAAGACTCTCTGGGCACAATTTAGTTAGGAAATTTACACGCCATCTTTGAAATGAGCGAAACTCAAGAAAAATAGCTTCCAAAATAAAGTCGCCAAAAATGCGCATCACAATAACTTCTCTTCATATAAAAATAAAAAAGTGCACCATAAGAATATAACGAATCACACTAAAACTCATAAGTGGCAACGAAATTCAAACCACTGTTAAATCCCAGGGCACATTATGAAGGCACAAGAAGCCTCCTAGGTAGAGGGATAGGAGAGAAACAAATAAACTTGTTTCAACCTGGCGCCTAAAATATAACCGGATTGGTACTATGCAAATATCCCTCAGGAAGGAGATCCAGAATCGGGCTGCCACCCCTAAGAAAGCTTTATTCCTGCTTGACCCTCAAGCTGGTGGCACCAGGAGGAGGACCTCTGATGATGGTTCATAAGGAAGCAAGGCTTCTTCTATAGCAGGGATGAGGAACACTTGGATCAGCAGAAACTTCCATTTTTGCAAAGCACAGTTGTCAGATTAATTGAAATTAGGCGCATAGTTGTGACCATCATGGATGGCTGGTCCAGTACCAGGCTAGACCAAGAGGTAGTGTGTGTGTGTGTGTGTGTGTGTGTGTGTGTGTGTGTGTGTGTTGCTATTGTCCACAGAAGCGCCATCTCCTTTACCAGAAAACCTCTTGATCTTGAAGATGCTGCTGGTCCAGCAAACACCCTGTTGCCCAGTGGCATCGCTGGGTGTCAAGATGAAAAGAGGTGCAAAGTGGGGCTTCAGAGCATAACAAAGAAAGGGCTTCATAAATGGGGTTGTGAGCCTATACAGCATTACAGCCTATAATTCTGTAAGAAGCAGCATCAATAAATGTAACAATAGGTACTGACAACAAAAGCAAAAAGGCTTAGCCTAGATCTGTGAGTGTTTGAATAAAACCCTTTAGTAAGTGAGTGAAATATTTCTGAACAATGTAAATTACAAAGCATTATTCCGTTACTAAGTTGCGCAGTAAGAGCTGAGAGAATGGATTGCAGAACTATTGACTCTGCATTTAAAAGGTGGGCTTGAGAGTAATGTATCAACTAAAATGATTCTTTATATAATTTTACTGTCATTGCTAACTTCCTGATACCTGTTCTAAGATAATATATGTGCATAAATATACTCTATTGTCAAAGGGATACTTACATTAGATCAGTAATGACAAAATGGCTTGGCACAGGTAATTAAATGAATTAACAAAATTTAATTTATAACAGAAGTAGCCAGTATCGAAGCAAACTACACATGTGTTCATAATGTTTATATCCCATCTTTCAATTTAAAAGGACTTCAAGAGAACTCACAGCAACACTAACTTAGTATTAAAAATCCTTAAACCAATAAAAGCAAAAATCAGTAAAATGCAAATTATTTATTAAAAATAATCAGAAGTAAAAGTGGTATTTTTAAAAAAGTTTGGGAAAATAAAGACATTTTAACTTGTCTCTGGTCATACCTACACCAAGCATTTCAAGTACGTGGCTTCAAATGTTCTGTTTATAAGGATAATCATGAAAAATATCTGTCTGTGTTTAGTCTCTGAAAGAATTTTCCTACACCTAGCAAGTTTGTATGTTTTTTCCGCCATCTGACAATGAAAACTGTTAGTTTGCATGTTTCTTTATCTGTGCTGGCAGCCAGGAAATTTAGAGCTAAATTTGTGGCTCAATTCTGAATGTTCTTTTTGTTTTTGTTGTGTTACAGCTAAACAATAAAATTAAAAATTATTGCTATTACTAACCACAATCTTTCGTTTGGCTAGACTGCTAAATCAGGGATTGTGGTTTATGGCTCCCACCAACACTAGAGGGGGAGTAAGTTTACTACGATGTGCAAACTGTGCCAAAATTGTAAGTTTCATGGGTCTCACTTGGCTGCCAGATGTAGATTAAGACTGAAGTGTAATCACACATAATTTCTGCCTTAATGCCTATATTGTAAGTTCTTCGACCAGTTTTGAATATTTCCTAGAAAATGTAGCAGCACAAGATTTCTGCTCTTTCCCTTCCCCTCCAGTGAATTTCGCTAATATCACATGCTATCTTCTTGCCTTTATCCTCAAAATGGAAACTGTTAAAATCCATTCCAATAACTTTCTTTTTAAAATAAATATTTGCTATGGCAACATTTGTAAAATAAATATACATAAAATTAAAAACCAGGCTGTCTTGCCAAGCCTCTGACAAAGAAGAATGTGCATTCATAAAAATAGAATGCAAGAGAGAATCAGAGACTTTGCTTCGACTGGGAAAAGTAACTAAAGACTACCGCTTTTACAGGAAGTGGAATGGTTTTGATCAATTCAAGTAGACACTTAGCAAGTTTCAAAGTATGGCATATTTGTACAGTGGTACCTCAGGTTACAGACACTTCAGGTTACAGACTCCGCTAACCCAGAAATAATACCTCAGGTTAAGAACTTTGCTTCAGGATGAGAACAGAAATCGAGCGGCGGTGGCACAGCAGCAGTGGGAGGCCCCATTAGCTAAAGTGGTGCTTCAGGTTAAGAACAGTTTCAGGTTAAGAACAGACCTCCAGAACAAATTAAGTTCTTAACCCGAGGTACCACTGTATATAGTATTCAGATGTACCTGTTGTGACAGACAGGGCCTGCCCTACTATTGGGCAAAGTGAGATTAGCAGCTCAGGCGGCAGAGACTGGGGGAGAAACACAGGCAACAGCCCCAGCTGTTCTTCCTAAGGCCCTTGGCCAATCCCCTCTGCGGGAGGACAGCGCTCTATATGTTAGACAAACTGTTATGGTCTCCCTGCTGCCTCAGATACAATGGATGAAACTATCCCTTGTATCCAGTCAGTTTCTGTAAGTGGGATGAGGAGGTGACATCTCCCTCTTTTCGCCTCAGGGAGCAAAAGGTCTTGGTCAGCTCTGGTGAACAATTACAATGAGAGACCCAGATACATTTTGACATCACAGCTTGTTTGTGTCTCTGTTCAGGCGCTTGGTACCTATGAAAACACACAGGAAAACACACCCCAGCTGACGTATGAGCAACATCACTCTGAAAGGGGACATTACTACCCGTGTAGGGTTTCTAACATGGTGATGGGAATGCTATTGTTAGCAAAGTGCTTGCTAAGGGTGGGGAACATGTGGCCTTCCAGATGTTGCAGGACTACAACTTTCATCATCCACGCTGGCTACAGATAATGGGTGTTGAAGGGCCGCAGGTTACCCAGCCCTGCAGTAGGGATTGTATAATGCATTGTTCCCTTTAAATTGTTCTGTCAAAAGTGGGAGGTGTGATATAGCCGTGCAGAAACTGCCACTTTGAAGATGGAAACGATTTTCACTTTTATTCTGCATGCCCCGCAAGTTCCCTGAAATGGAGATCTGGTTTTTTTGTGTGTTTTTTTTGCAGAAGGCAAAGGGGTTTTGTGTATATCACTAGCAAATATTTGCTGCCTATTCTAAAGATGGGAAGGATTAAATTTTGTGATGGCTTCTCAATTCCTGGATTGGCTAAATTAGCTAGACCACAGAGAGAGAATAATGTATGGGTCTGGGTATATAAATAAAAATTCTTGAATAGAGAGGATGGGTGAAGGGTTAAAGTCAAGCACTTAAGTTGTGAAAATACCTGCACTTTGTAATAAAAGTAGTTCTATACCACACAAATGATTTGCATGCATCTTCCTGCTGAAACACTTTTCTGAATATCTGTTTTGACTAAATAATTTAGATAGGCAAAAACATTTCCCACTGACTTAATACCCAGCTTACAGTATTCAAAAGAGACGCTTATTATTTTTGTCATCTTGACAGTGGAATATTTTGAAGTAAAATGTTACTTCTATTTATTTAGCTGGCACGTTCTATTATGTCATGTAAAGACATTAATTCACAAGTTATTTGAAAAACATTTCAAACATATATCCACAAAAGCTTTCCATTCCTGAATACTGAAAATAATGTGATTTTAAAGCATTAAGAGTAGAATCTATTGCCTTCACTGACAAGATTGCTCAAAAGGGAAAAAAAGATAGTTTCAATAAGCTAGGCCTGTATTTATTTATTTATTACTGCCAAATGAATTAATAGGGTTTTTAAAATAGAGTATTTTGATGTATTGTATCAAAATCAGCAGGTAAATCTGGGCTTGTACTTGCAGTGCAAAGAGCCAACTTTCATTAGCAAAATCCTCAGCCTATCTTGTAGTGGTGCTAAGACACACGGATTACATTTTCTGTTCAAATCTTCAGATGATCTCACCCAATGGTTGCCAAACACAATTCAATGTGTAAATGCAAACATTTAAAGCCTTGACAACTTGGGGACAGAATATCTGAGGGAACAAATCCCATACAGACGTGCCCACACCTGAATAACTTTAGGACCCTCCCACCTTGGTGATACAGCAGGTGAGTCAAAGGACAAGTGCCCTAACTCTAGAACTACCTATCCCCAGAGGCACATATTGCACCATTGTTGACATCTGGTTGTCAGAGACAACCTTTTGCACAGGCATTTGATAAAGCGCTAATTTCTATGTTACTGACATGCTAGCTATATACTGCACTGAGGCTGCTTGATTCATGGAGGGACTATGTTATTTGAATTTCAGTTGTTGTGACATTTTAATGATTGTCTAATGCAGGGCTTCCCCAACTTGGGTCTCCAGCTGTTTTTGGACTACAACTTCCATCATCCCAACCTAGCAGGACCAGTGGTCAGGGATAATGGGAACTGTAGTCCAAAAACAGCTGGAGATCCAAGTTGGGGAAACACTGGTCTAATGGGATATTTATGTGGAATGTTCTTATGTGATTTTTATTATATACGTAACTCCTCCCCCCTCCGAACCTCTTGGTGGAGGGTGGGCTTATGAAACAAGTGTTGTGTATAATTTCAAATTATAACTCACCCACATTAGTTCTTGTATAAAACCAATGCACGCTCCAGCAGCTGCATTCAAAGGTTCCCTTACTCCAACAACAGGAGGCCCCTCCAGGGAAGATAATGTTTCAGGGCAACCCAAGGCTTGGGACTTAAGAACTAGGCTTGGGGACAAATACATGTTGTTTTCCCCATCTCTAGAGTAAATTTGCTCCCTTTTCTCTGCCCCACAGGCCTTTACAATATGATCTGCAGCCTCCCATCTCTTAACCTAACCCTAAACTGTCCCTCCATGAGTCCAAGGTTTCTCTTGGTAGCTCTACTTTAGAGCAGGGATGGGGGAGAAACTCGATTTATATCACATTTAAAGCCAAATTTCTCACAAAAAGTGTATGTTAGTCAAAACTAGACACAAAACTGTGTATATTAGGAGAAATTCTAAAACGGTGAAGAATTTTCATGATTACC
Source organism: Podarcis liolepis (assembly GCF_965112155.1). Lineage (NCBI taxonomy): Eukaryota > Metazoa > Chordata > Lepidosauria > Squamata > Lacertidae > Podarcis > Podarcis liolepis. The sequence goes on from NC_139563.1 coordinate 32,040,306, forward strand.
AAAAAGAAAAATTAAAGAAATCACAAATTGCTGTAGAAATGTGGGGAACCAAACTTAAAATCGGAAGCAGAGAGAACCAAAATTGACATTCCTATTTAGAGTTACACATGTAACCTCTTTAACTGTGGTTTACTTACTTATAACCCAGAGTCACACCTTCAAAATTTGAAACCATATGAAGGGGGTTTGCAAATAATGGTTTCCAAAGAAACCTGATTGGTGTTCATCACCGTTAACATGGGTAACACATTAACTGTTCACCAACAAGGGAAGTGAGCAGGAATTTCATTCCGCAGAAGACTGGCTTCCATGGTTAAATCTGTGTTGGGTCATATTCACCGGCCAGCCTTACACAGTGTTTCCCCACGGCTTTATAGTCACTTTAATTTTATCATCATAATCACCCTATCCCTTACATTGATGAATGAAATAAGGGCTGTAAACCACTTTACATGCTCGAAGTGCTATATAATATTAATAGCCATGTAGGGTTTCAATTATGATAACAAAGTGTTGTGCTATAAGCACAAATAATTCATAGCAGATATACTTTGGACACCATGTTATTCTTGCTGTGTGACAGGCCTGGCCTATAAAAACACATAACTTCTGGAGAACGGAGCTGAAATTCTGATCTCAAGGCTTGTTCTATTAACATAACCAGAAGTAAATAATGTATATAGCTATTTCAGCACTCAGATTGCTTTGCAATCTATATCTTTTTAATATCCTCACACCAACTCTGTGAGGTAGATTGCAGTTATTATCAGGTCTCAGAAGGGCAAATAAAGCTGGAAGATTATCTGTGCCTGTGGATCAGCCTGGCAAAGTCTGCTGAAGTAGTGATGCAGGTGGTCTCGGACCATGCCATGATGGAATCCATACTGTAATCCTGCCAAGTGAATCCAATCCTGAGCCCTTCCAAGTTGCAGCAATAATGCCCATAGCCTGAAATAGGGATGGCTATGACTTTAACTGAAGGGACGCGGGTGGCGCTGTGGTCTAAACCACAGAGCCTAGGGCTTCCCAATCAGAAGGTTGGTGGTTTGAATCCCCACGACGAGGTGAGCTCCCATTGCTCGGTCCCTACTCCTGCCAACCTAGCAGTTCAAAAGCCTGTCAAAGTGCAAGTAGATAAATAGGTACTGCTCCAGCGGGAAGGTAAACAGCATTTCAGTGTGCTGCTCTGGTTTGCCAGAAGCAGTTTAGTCATGCTGGCCACATGACCCGGAAGCTGTACGCTGGCTCCCTCAGCCAGTAAAGCGAGATGAGCGCTGCAACCCCAGAGTCGTCCGCGACTGGACCTAACGGTCAGGGGGTCCCTTTACCTTTTATGACTTTAACTAGGGAGGTCACTGAACTGTGGAAATGGAATCTCTCTCTGGAAAAGCCGCACCAATTACAAGTCAAACCAAACTCTATCAGCCCTGATGAAGTCTTTTTTTAATTCAAAAAACTGTCAATAACATTTTTATAAACATTTCTTGTAAGACGGGGTTTCTCAAACTTGAGTCTCTGGCTGTTTTTGAACTACAACTCCCATCATCTCTGACCACTGGTGCTGGTTACCTAGGGATAATGGGAGTTGTAGTCCAGAAACAGCTAGAGACCCTGGGAAACCCTGCCAAAAGAGGTCATGAATCAATGGTTAAACTGATAGTGTGGTTCTGGCAAGTTTAGAACCTGGCTGCTATAGACAGAGAAGGGTAAAATTAAGTTTCCCAAGACAGCGTGTAAGTTCTTTGTTAACTGTGTTCCTTGGAGGGACATCATAAGTGTAAGAACCACGTCATGTTGGAGCAAAATAAGTTCAAATCCTTCCTCAAGCAATATCATGGAAAGTGTTAGAATGACTGTAATTTATGAATTATGAACTGGAAATTGAGCATAATGTGCTCTTCATCTGTTTATTGTCTAAAATATTACTAGCAGTAATTCATTCTTTTCAAAACCAATGGTTTTACTTAGTGCAAAAGTGCTGTAGGGCTCTCTTTAACTATTTTAAAATCTAGGGATATTACTTGTTTGCAATAATTTTGCTATTGTTGCATAAATCAAAAATTAGAGAGGTGGCACTCTTAACAAGCTCCCATTTATGCATTTTCCAAGGATACTGAAATCTGTTAAGCAATTCAAGATTATAATTTCAGCATCTGAAACCTACACAGAGTAATTCAAACAAATGTTATGACATTTAAGATAATGAAACTCTTCAGTAATGCCAGAGTGTCCAACTTCACGTATTAGGAGTCAACAGATGTCCGTATACTGAATTGCCAAAAGAAAAAGTTAGTGCCTATTTTGATTAATACGCCGAATCAGTCCATGGTGTCTCTTTAAAACTGGCATGCATTACTTCAAAACATCTATTCAAAATCCATTCTAGGAAACATAGCTAGACAAAGTGTTCCCAAGACAAAAGGAAAACAATAAAGCACTGTATAACCCTTTTAGCAGCGTGAGCTGCATATTATTGACAGACCATTCATTGCAATCAGCAAATGATTAATTGCAAACTTGTTACTAAATTGACCACCAAAGGAAAAAAAAAAGAACCAAAAAAGAGACAAGCTTCAGTATACTGTTAAAGAGGAGGAAAAAACTTCTGTTAAGAATGATTGGAGTCTTCTTGCAGTGAATTAAATTCTAATCAATACTCTTGTTGACTACACTGTGGCATAATTACTTCCTTAAATAGCATAGGTACCCATTATTGAGGACATTTAAATTAATATTTAACCTAAATGTATTTTTCCCAACTACTGAATCAGCATTTTCAACTTCAACTTTCACAATTAAATGTTCTGTTTATTATCAACTACAAGAGCCATAAGTCCCCGCTCCTAATATCATTCGCTTTAGGAGGAATAACTTATCTACCAACATTTAAGGCCCAACAAAGCACACAGAGACATTTAATTATTTTAATGTAATTTGGTATGTGGGTTTGGCTCTAATGATGGTAATGAAGTAAGCTGAATTGATACTATATGCAGGATTATTATTTTTACTTAATATAAACTGTTGTTGTTGTTGTTGGTGTTGTTGTTATTTTACAAAGTTTATACAGCGAAGTCATTAGTTAATGCATCCAACTAAATTCTTGGATTCCCCCCAAACATTTTGGAGTTGAACTACAGCAGCAAACCTGAGATTATCAGTCCTGTGTGTACCATTGGCATGCAAAGCAACATTTGAGGGGCAAATTGACAGGCCAATTGGATCTGTGCTTAATCATGCCACTTCCACAACTTCCTCCAACCACCACCAGTTAACTGGCAAACACACCTTAGAACCCCCACCTGGGAAGTAAGTCAGAGGACAGGAGGAATGGGAAATGACTAGCTGTGGCTGGGTGGAAAGAGTTAAACACCTTTCCATCCTACCAACTTCACCCTTGCAAAAACTGGGATTCTGTCTACCATACAGGGGGAGGGGAGTTCAATTTACATGGCAAGGGTGATGCACGGGGGGATGGGAGACAGGACGTTCCACACATGGTACCTTACCCATGTAAACTGAACTCCCCCAGTCCAGCAAATTGCTGTTTGGCAGACTGGGGAGAATATGACTGATGCGGAGGATAAAGTGTGTGTGTGTGTGGGGGTGTAATCCCCACACCGCATCCCCATGTAAACCACACTCCACCCAGACCTCCCCATTCACTCCTTCCTCAAGGGTACGGGAGAGGGAGGGAAGGAAAGTATAAGAGAGAATGACTGATCTAACCACCAGCACCAGCCATGGCCACATGCAGCCTACCCACATCTGCCTGAGGATCTTGGGGGCAAAAAGAAGAAGGCTATACAAAAAACTGAATTTTCTGCAGTATAAGAAAAGCATAGCTGTATAGTGATTTGGCGACATCACCTAGATGTCCAGTGAAAAAGTAGAGATGGGCGAGTCCTGCAAAGCTTTCTTTGACAAGTTGGAAAAATACTCAAGTCTTGTGGTGGTGGTGAGAAATCTGAATAACTCTGGTTACAAAAATTACCACTTCTTTCTGTTTACATACAAAGTAATTAAACAGCTCCATTAGTGAAGTCTCAATTAGCACGCATAGGGACTGGAGCAATATTGAACTGGGGGAAGAAGCCCACAACTCACAGAAAACCCATAGCATTCCCCCATGGCAGAATCAAATTTGGTCTTTCTCTGACACCATGCCAGCTCCTGCAGCTATTTTACTACATCAGCTTACACCGAAGAAGATAAATCAGAATAAGGACCACCTTTATGAGGTCTGGGTATGGCTTCCTCCTATTCCCCAAACTGGCCCCATGCAGCATCTTTACTCCGCACTCAATGAAAGATAATGGAGCAATCCATGGAAAATGGGAATAAATATGAAAAAATAAGAGCTTCTAAGCATGTGTGCCTCATTCTCGCCACTGAATAATCATATTGTGTAGCCAGATATTAACAATTAAGGATTGGGCTGCCCAGCATTGACTGATTGTATCTAAGTTCACATCAGCAGAAGCAGTAACTTAATGGTCTAATATAGAGCAAAGACTTTTTATTAACTGAGATACCATCGTATGTATCTGTATCAGGAATCTACATAAATGCAAATTTTAACATTGTCTCCGTTTAACGAAGGGCTGAAACATAATATACAGTACTGTAAAATGTCCCAATGAGACTCATCTCTGTGCCAGATTCAGAATATGCCTTGATGGGAATAGTGTTTTCTACTCTCTTTTATTTTCCATGGGATCCTCTTATAATGCTGATACGTAAACCAACAAACCCGACATGCTATGTATATTGAACAGCCTCTCTGCCTACCAGCTGGCTTGGCTGTATGCCTTTCTAATGGTAATGAAGTGACACAGCTGCTAGGACAATCAGCTGGAGTTCAGATCATCTCTGGCTGAATGGATAGTCCTGACTGTTTTCTTATCAGGGACCATTTAAGTTGGTTTTAACAACAGTGTAGGGTTAGATAGGTTTACATGGTTACAGCAAAGTGACTTTTAAAAATGAATTTAGTAGAGCTCAGAAAAGCCACCCTTTCTAGCTTGTAAACGATACTTTGTGCTAATCAATTTATGAAGAATCCCATTCTCTTTTCCAAAAGAAGAAGGAGACTAAAGGATGAAAAGATGAAAAGCAAACTTTTATTCCTTCAAATGAGGCAACACAGATCAGTTCCCCAATGTTTAAGGGACCTCTGAAGAATAGCTCTATTCAGATTTTCTTATGAATAAGGGACTTGGGGAAAAGGTTGGGGCCATCTACCCCAAAACACCTCTTTTAATGCTCAGCGTGCATATGGGAAGTTGGAACAGTATTGGTAAATAATGGCATACTTGGCCAGGAAGTTCCAAATTCATAAAATTACCCCTTTAAATAAACCTGAAATAAATTTACTTTTTAAAATTGGTACAAAACATTAACTATCATTTTCTCCACCGAGTTTTAAATAGACATTTTGCAAATATCAGCAGAACCACTCAATATCCACATTCCTATGGAATTCCTATTCCTATTCGTGATATGACACTGTTTCATATCCTGACTATATATCAAAGGTAGGACCCTCTGACTTGAAAGGCCATATTCAACCTGGTACAGCTCCCAATTTGGCCTATAGGGTCATTTTCTCCGAGACATGTCTACCTGCCCCACATTTGACATCATATCTGATATTAGTGTGGATCAGGTAAGGACATAGCTGTGTGCTCCTGATGGCTTGTTGTTCAGCAATCTCTCTTAAACACAGCAGAACACCAACAAGAAACTTCACATTCCACCCCGATACAGCAAAGTCCAGTGACCAGACTATATAAATGACACTATCCACACGGTCAGATGTATGACAATTCATCAGATTATTTCCCCCTTTTCTTTAAAAAGGTATTTCCTTACAACTTCCTAATTGAATCTACAAATCCTTTGGGGAAAAGAAAGACGATCAGCGCTGCTTTTTCATATCTTAAAATAAAGGACATTGGCAAAATCTCTCCTAACAGTGAGATAAATACCATGCCTCCCACAAAACCAAAATATGAAAAATCCACCCACATAAGTGATGTCATACTGACTCAACTAAGCATGCTCAGACTGAACATTCACATTCAGGGGTGGGGGTGGGAAAGTTTCCTAAAGGAAAGCAATTCCATGGTTATTAACCCCTTAGTGTCGAAGTCAATACAGCCTGTGTCAGTCTGCATTCTGGGATAACATCCCGGATCTTTCTGCCTGCAGCTGAACATTTACGCAAGAGTGCAAATTTCTACCACATCCACTAAGATTTTACTCGCAGGGGCAGCAGGAAACACAGGAAAAGAAATCAAATTTATTCTACACGCCAATTCAGTTCTAAGCCTCTGAGCGGAGAAACAGATCGTTGTGAACTTTTGGTGGTTAGTCTGATTGTCCGATTTCATTATTTCCTAATCAGTCAACCAAAGGCACCTACAACGTCTAGGTAGAAAAAAAGATTAGTCTTTCCTGATACAAATCTTGCAGGTGAGTTTTACTCTTTGTGTGTGTTCTAGTAAAGGCACGATCCCAATCCAGAGCTGTGTGCTCACTCCAAAACACATACAGAACCTACAAGAGGAAGCATCCCTACTCCTTCAGCAAAAGAGAAAGCACACTATTTGAAGTCATAGCAGCAAAGGAGTCTGGACAGGATGCAGAGAGTGGCGAGAATGACATACCAGTGAATAAAAAAAAACCAACTGATTTGCTACGCAGATGCTAGTATTAGCATTGCTGACCATGCATTTATAGAGCTGTAGCCTCCCTGTTTATATTACATGCATGTTCATCCTAAGGATTCACAATGTGAATATTCAGATTTTAAATATCATACAACTATGAAGTTTTCATATGATGGGTTGAAGATACCACCAAGTTCAGAGCCACGTTACTGCAGGGGCCACAAGAGAACCTTGTTCCAGGAGATGGCACATGCAATCTTTTGTATTTATAACTACATCAATTACTGTTGGCACAGGTCTAACCAATTTGTAAGCCGGCACCATGCCATGTGAGCAGATGGGATGAGGTAGACAGCCAAATAGCCACGTATGTGCATCAATTGTGGGTAGAGATGGCACTATTCCCAGCCTTGAAGTTCTAAACAGTTGTCCATCCTAATCTATCAGGCTTATGCTTATAATGAATAATCATTATAAACTGGATTAACTTTCAAATTATATATAAAATATGTTTCTGTGTGTGGGATATTTCCTTGTAAAAAAATGAAGATTATAATTAACTTTTATCGCTTGCAGATTTCTGTAGCAGATCGTCAGCCTCACTTTGTAACACCCTTCAGAACAATAAAGTCAGCAAAAACTCATCGGGGCCAGTCACCTGAGAATAGCTCTACTGAAGATCTGAATAACTAGCTCTGCATGCTTTCTTCCTTCTGTTTCCTGACTCCTGGAGTAATGGGGATCTAAGCAGTGTAAGAAGGGGATAATTCTAAGAATGAGAATGAGGCACTGCATTGTCACCTGAGCCCTGATGAGGAATATCAACCTTGGCTGATCAAAAACATGTGCTTCAGGGACTTCTATGGCTACCTCTAGGGAGGATATCCCCCAAGGCCCCAGACATCAGCAACAGTCTACAGAAGCAACAGGCAGATCACCAAAGGAGAAGGACTACATAGGCCAAGTGAGACAGACATAACCTGGCTTCACCTGGGAGGTTACATTCTTACCTCCAAGAACATTAGTGAAGGAATAGCTAATCCATTGCTTGCTTCTTCCACTTCATTCTTATTTCCTTTTGTATCATTTGATTATGAACCTTTGAGCTGGGACTGTCTTATCTTTCAGCATATGTACAATACCGTTACGTAAGTTGGACACCACCCACAATCTTTTCCAAGTTGTGGTAAGATTCCAGGAGCTCACACAGAGTCTGTGTTCCTTTGAGAAGTAAGACATGGCTGTTGTAGCTTTAAGAAATATGAGTCATTCACATATTTACACATGAATTTAAATGGAGGGACTCTAGATCTTACAACATGGCCATCTCAGGAGGATCTTGTTCCTCACAGCATCAAGCTGCCTTCATTCAGCCTGCCCACAAAGGATCTGCCCTTTTTCTCAGCTATCCTAAGCCTCATGACAAAGGTCCCAAACTCTTCCTGTGACATCATGCTCAGTTACCCCAGCAACCTTCCAAATCTCCTGCCTCTGTTCACAGCTCAGGGCAGAGGGGGAATGACAATTTTCTTGCATTGCCAATGACCTTCAATGGTCCTGTGTTGTTTCTTAATGGCTGTAGCTTGGGCCAGGTCATTTTGCATATGCTAGCCCAGGAATTCATCTGCAGCTGGTATTTTCCCTTCATATCACAAATAATCAAAATCCTACAATTTATTAATTTCCAGTGTTTAGGAGGGTCCCCACCCCAAAACCTATAATGATACTTAGAAGACTTTAGCTACACAAGATGCAGAATAACACCCCTCTCTCTTTCTCTCTACCTTGAATAACGATCATTGGCAGGTTGTCAGAGAAAGAATGCCAATTCAGATGTAATGCCAAAGCTATAAACATACAGTAGTACCTCTGGTTATGTACTTAATTCGTTCCGGAGGTCCGTTCTTAACCTGAAACTGTTCTTAACCTGAAGCACCACTTTAGCTAATGGGGCCTCCCGCTGCTGCCGCCCCCCCGATTTCTGTTCTCATCCTGAAGCAACGTTCTTAACCTGAGGTACTACTTCCAGGTTAGCGGAGTCTGTAAACTGAAGCGTATGTAACCTGAAGCGTATGTAACCCGAGGCACCACTGTAATGGTACACAAGTCTCAGGTTCCCAGCCTCCCCCTACATAGTTACATTTCTAAACTTATTTCTGGGTTTTCGGCAAGCCACAGTTTAGTCAAATCACAGTTTGTCCTATTCAGAGAAAATAGCAAACTATTGTTTGCCAAGAACTCATAAATATGTTGAAAAACCACAAGAAGAGGAGGCAGTGCGTGAGCCAGAAGTTTGAGCCTCTTCATGCACATCACATTAAACTATGGTTTGGCATTACACGAACTGGTGCTTATTCAGAAACATGGGCCTCTCAGCAATGGTGTTATGGCAGCAACACAAATATCTATCCCTTCTGTGCACAAGGCTAAGGTTTGATATATTTAGCAATCACATTAGTTTGTAGTGCCCTGTCAATCACTGCTGCTCAGGTTGCATTTGGTGATGCCTATGTAACTTAACTGAACAAAATTTAAGAAATGTGTGACGTACAGGTTATATCATGTTTAGAAATTTACAACTTAATTCTGAACCATTGCAGTGACACATATGCCTACAGGGGTCCCACACAGATGACCATGATACCAAAGTAGTAAAACATTTTACCAAATACCTGGTGCAGATATGGTGGGGAAAAGTGTAGTTATCATCCAAATACATGCCATCCTTCAGCACAATAAGCCTTAAAATTTTGATCTTTATAAACTTGGGCCTGATATGCCATTTAAGTTTCACAGGGTGATATCCAACCGAGTCATACTAAAAGGCTAAAAGTAGACTAATTAAAATAAATGGAAGTCCATTTATTTCAGTGGGTCTACTTGAAGCATGACTAGTGTTGAATATCATCCACTCTGTATGCACATGATTATAAATTTGTATATCCCATAAAAGAAATCAGGCACATATTGATTGACTATACGAATAGGATATTGTAGCTTCAAAAGCAATATTCTTGATGAAGCAAATGAAAAGGAATATGTACACAATAAGCATCTTATTTTTGCAAGAGTAGGCATGCTTCTGTTTAGCGTTAGAATACTCTATGAGTCTGCATACTGTGCTCAAAGAAATGCATTATATGCATTTTGGAAATCACCTTGGTTATATGATACCGAGAACCTTTTTCATCTCAGAGCTCAACCCGGCAATCTAATGGTTAATTAAGGACCTTCTGCATCTGCTTAAGGTCTAGTTAGTATTTGATAGCAAATCTCCTGAATGGCATAAAATGACATGTATTTTAACAGGTACAGCTAATGACAGCATATTAATATTAAATAAGGCCTGGTGATTAAGACAGTCTGCACTTTATTATCCTACTACACATGCCAAAATGGTTTGAACATATTTTTTGCAATATATTTAATGAAAAGTACATTTTCTCTCACCTATAATCAAGTATAGATAAAGATCACAGTAAAATTCTTAGAAAGGTCCTTAAAAAAACAACAACAACAACCTGCAACAGTTCACTGTAATTTTGTTCCCTACGCTCTACAAGTACATCTGGCTAAAACTGAACAAAAGAGTGATCGAGAACCAACATCTGTTTTCAATGTAAGATAAAGCTGTTTACACGAACACTTAAATCACAATTCATTTCTGAAACATTTAACAGATATTTCCCAGTAATATCCAGCATATTTATCAGAAAATTGCTTCTGTTTATTAATGTTTTTGGATCCTTAACACAATCTTGACCACTTTTATACGGGAATGTTTCTCTAGCAACGGATGCAGCAGCCTCTGTGGTGCTGTGCTTTGCTGAAACAGAGCAATTACCGTCTGTAAAAATCAACAGTATCCAAATTGCTGAATGAGACAGGGCTTACATTAAAGATTCTGTACATAAAAAGGCTAACAAATGAAATGGTCATATGACAAAGAGCCAAGATGACATAATATTATCAAGAAATAGTGCAGTCATAATTTTAAACCCACAGATGGTCTTTGAACACAGAACGTACATCTATAGAATCCCAGGGCTGAAAGGGATTGCCAAGATTATGAGCTGTATCTTCCACACACTATGAGGAATGACTACACTTAAACTACACAGACGTTTGTGGACTAAGGCCCACTCCCACAATAAATCTGTTAGTCTTTAAGGTGCCGCGAGACTCCATTGTTCTGGTTACCAAAAAAAAAAAAAAAAAAAAGGGAAAAAAAGAACAGTCAGCTATCTTTCTGGACGTTATATAGACGTTGTTCCGCTGTGTAAGAACACTCTAAAGACTGTAAATATGTGTCAGACTATAGAATCACAGAACTGGAAGGAACCTCAAAGGCCTAGTCCAATCCCTGGCAGATTAAAGAAATCCACTATTACAGCATCCTTGAGAGGTAGCCATCCAGCCTCTTAAAAATGACTTGAAAATGGAGGCAAATCCACCACTTTGAGCTCACCTTTTTCACTGTTGTTCAGCTCTTTCTAATGTTTAGTCCAAGCCCATTTTCCTGTAATTTGAGCCTATTGGTTGTTGTCCTATCCTGTGTGTGTGTGTGTGTGTGCGCGCGCGTGTGCACGCATTAGGAAAATTATTGGAATAACGTAGATACTTCCAATGCCAGACTGTCCTCTCCCTTGGGTTTATAATAGTGGTGTCAGGTGTACCCCTGTACATCTGGTGGCCCATGAAAGAAGAACTTGCGACATTACCAAGGTGGCAAGGGAGGTGACAATGGACAGCAGCAATGCCCCCATTAATATTGCTTGAACTGGGTCTGACAGCAATAACAAAGGAAGGGTCACAATAACAGTAGATAAAAACATTCTCTCTCTCTCTCACACACACACCCGCCAGCTTTTAAATATATATTTTTCCTATTTTTAAACATGTTGTTGTTGTATTTTATTTGGGTAATTTTGTCTTGTATTTTTGTAAATCACCCTGGAAGCTCTGCTGGCATCTGCAATATTAATCTTTTAAACAAAATTAATATTAAAAACAGAAATAACAGGAAAGAAGGAAGCAAGAAACCATGATACTTCTAAGAGCAACAGCCTCAGAAGAAGTCTCAATGGAGGCATGTTTTGACACAAAATCACTTTGGTGCTCACAGTTAAATTACTGCGTTTTTCACACCAATTAAAAATTACATTATCTCACAGATTTATAATTTCCAATTTGAAAATACATACAAATTATTGTTTTTGCTATATCAGACGTGACACTGAATTTGGTTTCTGTCAAACTATAAATCACTTGAGATGGTACACAGTGAAATGATTTGGGGGGGAAAGCTCACAGCTTCCAGGTCCATTTGTTATTAATTATAAAAACAATGCCTGCTAAATGTATCAAAGACTTCTATAATCTGGAAGGTAGATTTGCTACCATGCCACATTAAGGCAGTGTTCTTCAATCCCCTTCAAAAAACCATGCATAAAATATGTTAAATAGCATTATACTGAATGACTTACTTTAGACATATTGTTCTGAATGTACTTTATGCAGTGTCATTTAACCTGACTTTCAGCATAAACTGAAGTAGGAATTATCAAGGAGCCATCTTATGTTACCAAGCAGCTCAGTTCAGTCAACCTTCTGCATGTGCCCAATAATTACGATGAACAACCTACAAAGGCATTCCTATCTTTACCTCCCTCATGTTTACTTTTTCACTGGATGTCTCTTGCTAGCAGAATCTCAATTTAGAGGAGTCCAGAATAGTCTAGGCACCAAAGAATTCATGCCCAGCTGCTCCTAGAACCTTGGCATGCAGCTGTGACCGAGAATCCTCGGGTAATGGTGGAACTCAGGGAATCACCTTTTCTATTAGCATTTCATTTCTTCCCTTTCTATCTCCTCCATCTCACTGTCCTCATGAGATCTGAACCCTAGTCATGTGCCTTCAAGAACTCCTCTGGTATGTGGAGGTCACCACTGCTGCCCTGTCGGATCCCTAGTGCTCCTCCCTGCTCCCCCCCCGCCCGCCGCTCTATCCCTATCATAGAAATGAACTAAGTGTAAGCTATTGGTTCAGTCAATGTGGTGTTGTGTACAAAGGTTGTGTACAATCTAGCATTTATAACAATTTACCTTGCTATTCTGCAACACCACATGAGGTGCTTCAAGCCATGGAGCCTTTCGGTATTCACTGACCACAATTTTGGCAATGAAATTATTATTATTATTTAGCCCAAAGTGAGACACAGTTGTCTTTTGATCATTCCTCCAAGCAATTAAGTGTGTACAAACACAGTGCAATAGCCCATGTGGAGTACAACCTTTAGATTAAAGATCCCCCAAAACTGTGGTTCTCTGGGTAGATTTATAACTTACAGATTCATGAACACTTATGAACAGGAATGAAAACAATCCTTAGGATTTTCTCAATTTTTGTTGGGTATGAGAGAATTTGTATGTCTGCTGGACAGCAGTACCTGACCTTTCTTTTAATACTTTGAATTGTCCAAGAGTCAAATTCCACTTACAAGTCACAGCATTGGCCAATCTTGCTAAAGCAATCTTACTGCTTGAGTTCCACACATGTTAAAAACAATTTCAACAAATTTCTAACAAGCAGCTCCAAAGAACTGTAATTTATCTATTTGTAAAAGCCACATTTTGGTTGATAAATTATGAAAAATGCAAGAACATTTTAAAAAAATCATATTGGTTTCATAGTGCTGCCTGCCAACATTTACTGTTGCATAATTGTTTCTTCGAAAATAATACTTCAAGGAGACTAAAATGTAGGGGGAAAAGAAGGGGGGGGAAGAACCATATGATATTTAATGTATGTGTCCTACCCATCTTTTTCTGTTGGCTTCATCTCCTAAGGTTCTAAAACGTAACCCAACGGAGTGTTTAAAAGCAACCTATGTCATTAAATCAGTTTCTTTTAAGAGACAGCTGTGAAACTTGATTTGTGTTCAACAAATATCGTTTGCCATGTGGATAGCTGCCTAAGAAGGAGCTAGAATAGGGTACTTAATTAAAGCCATATGTCCCCACCAGTTATGTGCCATCTATGAAAGTAGCTACACTCCAACAACTTACATATAAAGTAGCAGCTAAACCTTTATTTGGGGAAGGAACAAGTTAGTGGAACCACTGCTAGAAATGTTATCATCTAAGTCAGATACTAGGGTGTCCAGGTATAAAGAGGAAATATATCATTGGGGAATGTTGTGGCTGGTACAGTAAGTACTGGACCACCACAGCAAATTCTTAACAGGGTTCACAAATCTGGCTGGTACAAGCCAATGACTGAAGCCATGAATTTCACCATGTATGCAAGCCTTCAGAGAGCAATCCAAGGAACCTGAACAGGCAGGCTACAGTGTTTGAATGCTCCCCTCTGCCATGACTTGGAGGGGTATGCTGAGGATATATTCTTTACTATGCAAGCTGAAAATTCCCGAGATGCCTCAGAGTTTTGGCAAGCCAAAGTCATCATCATTACACCACAGCCTTTCTATGATTTATTCAGGTTCCGTCCTAATTTTAATGAATACACAAAGAGCGTTCTTGCATGGAGAAAAAGGAAGGTTGAATACTGTATAGTCATTTCTATTTAGTACACATAAATTCCTCAAACTTGTCAGATTGTGCTACCCTTTTCCTGATGTACCAAACAGGAAGAAATAGCTCAAGTATTTGAAACTTTTCCACATGGAGAAGACCACTGAATGCAGCCACACCAAAGAAATTCACATTTGACCCAGTTCATCGATGAATACAGGCACACACCCTTTGCTGGCGACTCATGCAAGCATGGCAAGCCTTTGTTTAGTTTTGCATTCATGTAAACTGTCAGCAAAAAAAGTGTCTGAATAGACCTAGCAGAGTGAGTGTGAACTGGAACCATATCCACACCTAGGAGTTGCACTAATTTGATTCAGAACCGATTCAGTCTAGTTTGCACAACTAGAAGTACATTAGTAGTTAAAATTATAACTTAATGCATCTTAACTATTTTAAACAAATTGGAAAGTCAATGTATGATTGTTAGCCCTGCCATAGGTGTTTAATTTAAATAAGTATTGCTGATTTTGTAGAAACCCATATGGACATAGGTGTGAGCAAAACTGAGGGCAAGAAAGAGAAAGAGGAATAATTGAACTAAATGAAGAAAGAACAAGGAGGAATCACAGGAGGTCTTCTTGGTAACTAAATACTGTTTGCTTTAGTTTCATACAGAACTAATCACTAGAAACCTGCTGCTTAAGGGTTGAGATGCCATCCTTATGCAAGGAGTTATGCAAGAACATAAATGAATTGTGAGCATGAATGTCTCTTATTGGTTTAGCCTGCCAACCCATTACTAAAGCATAGAGAGTTTCCAATTGTATATCTGCCTGAGATTCTGTCATGATCCTACTGGAACAGCAGCATAGTGTCACATAGAGAGTTTGGGTTTTGTGTCAATTCTACAATCTTGGTTTAACATTTTCTCCTCATCATAGCAGACTTGCAGCCTGGGCATCCCCCCCCCCCAGGGCAAAATGCCCCCTATTTCTTTCTTCCATACTTGGACCCTACTGAAGTCTGGAACCAACTAATTTTACTGGGCAACTCTCACTCGCAACTCAATTTTCTGATTACATGCTGATGTGTCCATGCACTCACTAATGACAAAAATGCAGATGTCCCTGAGGAGTGGGACTCATAAGGTCAGGAAAATCAGAAAGAAGGTTGGGCTCTTATCCCCATCAGATAATTCTTCCCAAAGAGAGAGAAAACCTGGCGCAAAGGCACCAAAGCAGATCTTAAAAACCAGGTGGGGCCATTTGGAATAGGTGAAAAACTACCAGATCTGAAGCTTACTTCTAAACAAGAGCGAGATTTGCAATGGGGGAAATACAACATGAAGCTAATTGGTTTCAATCAACTTTTTTTCTCAGCATGCAAAAAATCACTGGAACGAACCCCTGGTCAAGGGAAGAGAAAGACAGAATATTCACTAGAAATTGCATTTGGAGCCAAATAAGGTGAATTCTTTTGAAAGAATGAATGGATAACAATGTTTTTTTCATCATATTTTTAAAAACTATCCTCTGTACATGGGGCAAAAACACATCTTTTTGTTTCTGTATATAATCAAGTCAGGATTGACTTGTATGGATTTGCGTATTCTTGCCATGCATCAAATCACAGATATTTTTTCCAAGAAAGCATGCTTATTATTATTATATTTCTCTAAGATGCCAGGTGGTAGTACTTGTAACCACTTGCTGTGGGAGTGAGAAATGGTTTATTTTTATTATTCATTATTGCAGTACTTCTTTTCCTTTTAAAGGAACAGCAACTTATCTCAAGGTAAATCAGAGGGTCGAATTAAGACTTCAAAAGCAAACATGAAGCTGCTTCGAAGAAAACAAAAGAAAACAAAAACCCCAATATCCCACTCCATAATATCTAGTAGAATTTAATTTCTGTTGTGACACATAATGTTCTGAACTGACAACATATTGTCAACAATCTACACTCCATTATGGAAAATGATACTCCCCTCTCAAATGCCTTAGGTGATAGGCAGACGACCCCTAAACCCCCCAAAAGCTACTCACCTGCATCAGCGATAGAAACCTGGAACCAGATTTGGCAACAAATCCAGATGCCAATTCTGCCCCCACATTTACTCAGACAGAACTTTGCTGCCTCCACTGCAACTGTAAAGAGCAGTTCAGCAGAGTTGTTTTGGGTACACCAGAAGCGTTGGGTGGACCTCTGGAGCACTTGATGGCATGTTGAGAGCAGTTTGCGCAGCACTTTGATGATAAATTTGCTCAGCCCCATCGTGCCTTAGATACCACAACTGTTGCAACTCCAGCTGAGGGAGCCAGTGCAGTGCTTTCCCATACTCTGTGCAGCCAATTTCAGATTATGTGGCCTGATCATGCCCATCCTGGCTGGTGAAAGCAGTTGATGGAACAGATCCAGGGATGAGATGAATGCAGCATTATGGAAATGACTGGTGCCTGCTGCCCTTAAACAGGAGGTAGTATGCCCACTCCTGAAGAAGTCCACGCTGGATATTATGGTTTATATCAACTTTCTGCCTTGTCACAAATATCCCTTTCTTGGGTAAGGTGATAGAGAGGGTGGTGGCAAAGCAGTTGCAGGAGTTCCTATAGGATACGGATAACCTGTATCCATTTCAGTCTGGTTTTCCTGTTTTTTGCTCTGTTTTTCCTTAAGGTGTCCCTATTTTCACCACAGAAATGTTGGAGGGTATGGTAGGACATCCCTATTTTCATCTGAGAAATGTTGGAGGGTATGGACTTTTGATACCATTGATGATGGTATACTCTTGGGCTGATTCTGTGGGATTGGCACTGCAGGGCACTGTTTTACAGTGGTTCTGCTCCTACCTACAGAGTTGTGTTCCGAGAGCAGCACTGGGGAACTTGCACTAGTGGTCCTTGCACTATGCTGTACCACAGGGAACCATCTGGTCTCCAATGCTGTTTAACATCTGTATGAAGTCACTACATGCAGTCATTTGGAGTTTGGGGCAAAGTGTGATCCATATACGGATGACACACAGCTTTATTTCTCCATAATTTCTGAGCCAGCATAGGCTGGACTGGGTGCAGTGGCGGACTGAATAAGGGCCAGTAAACTGAGCTTGAACCCAGGGAAAACAGAGGCACTGTGGGTTGGTGTTTAACATGTCTGGGAGAGCAGTTTCCTCACAGTGAGATCTCACATGCCTGTGGTACACTGATGAATACCACAACCATGCTGGTGATGCCAATCACCTGTTGTTGCTTTTCACATCCAGATATTGCCTCCTCTCCCAGAATGCAAATCAGTAAAGGTGCAAAGATAACTTTATTTTATCACTCTGTATTATTCAGCTAACTCCAGGATAGGATTTTGTCTTCAGAGATTTTGAAATCACTTGGCCTGGGTTGAAAGTGTACTGAATATAACCACACTATCGAACACTGTACATTTAACACTGGCAGCAATTATTAATACCTGGTGTGGTAAGTATCTTTTCCCAGGGAATCTGTCTGGATGATGGATTAAGTTACATTGTTAAATTCAGCTTCAAACATTATCTCATACAATTAGCCAGACATAATTAGGCGTTAAAGTGAGAGGGTATAATAGTCAATCATGATCTTGTTAATCTTGTGGCCTGTGCTGATTCCCATAAGGTGAGGGCCAAAATGGACTACAGCATTTTTATTTGACTAGTATTTATGAATTCATGTATCATTATCTAAATATTACCTTTGATTGAGATCTCATTAAAGGTCTCTCTGTCTCATATCAAAATGTCAATAACCCTCCTAAGATAGGAAATGTCATTGACTAAGCCTGTACTTATTAATCTAATAACTTCAAAAATGATCACAGTTGCCTTTCAGAAAACAATTTCTTCTCATTAGACCCCCATTGTCAAGTTTTTGGTTTTTTCTCTCTCTTAAAAAATTAGCACCCATTCTTCAAAGGTAGGTAATGAAAGGAGAATGCAAATAGTTGGTTCCATAATAAAATATGAACAATAAAAAGAATGAGGATCAACAGCTGGGTTGCTTCTTTCTCCAGAATAGAAATGGTTGGGCTTAGTGGGTAAGTGCTTCCTTTTGGACAGACATGTATGCAACAGTTACTGCTGAAGTTCATAAATGGATAATCTAAAATACCAAGCTAAAATACAAAGCTTCACATGTGCTCCCACACTCATCCAGAGCTCTTAAGCAAATTCCCATCAAGGGAATCAAATTCCCATCAATGGAAGAAGTATGTCCTTTCCTACATTCAGGGAAAACAATGATGCCTTGGTATTGCACCATCATAATGGACCAGATGTGCACATGGAATGATCTTCATTTGTTCTTTTCATCTTCCTTACAAATAACTGGCTTTGTATATTAGACTGACACAACAACCATATTTTTAATTTGTGTCAGGTACTATGACATGGTTGCATCCTGATCAATTGAAACCAGCATCAAATATTGATGGCACGTTTTCCCAATATATGTATATTATCCCAAGGGGAGAAAATAGTTCAAACTGACAATAAGAAAAATCTCTGGAATCACAAATTCATGACAAAATAAAGAAATACCCATGTTCATTTAATTGCCATCTTGGCTTTAAAATAGCTCCATGGTCAGAGCCACTATGCCTCTGAGTACCAGTTGCTGAGGACCAATATGATGCTGGCCTATGCTGGATTTTGGTCTGATCCAGAATAGGGCTCTACTACTTGTGTTATGCTCTTACAACAGGAATACAACATCTGACATGGGGAGCTGTAGAATTACTTATACTGTGCCTATCACTACATTATGTGCCAAATAAAATATACCATCAAAGGTTATAAGCAATCAAAAACAAAGCGAAACAGAATGCAGACATTCTGGAATTAATCTATATTGTCCAATATTTAAGCAGAAAATCCTTAACAAGACATTCATGGGAGGAAATACTTCACACTGTTATACTTCAGTGACCGTTAGAAATAATATTATCAATATGAGAATGTATCACAGTTATGGTGGATTATTATTAATACGGCACCATGATGAACTGTTAATCATTACTTAGTGAATTACAAATCTCATATAGAGAAAATAATGCCATAAATAATTAACAGTATATACGGACTAACATAACTATAAGCTAATTATACACCACCTAGCTGACAGTTACATTCATCCGAGCTTTTAGGTCTCTGTATAATTCTGAATTTGCAGTTGAACATTTGCTTTTCTTCATGTAGCTTCAGTATTCTCCCCCCCCCCCACCTCATATAAAATGCAGAGGTACTCCAAAGCGGTATTCTGTAGTACCGTTTTAATAAAATATTCAACTGCTTAGATCTTGTTCCTCTGATCTATGCAGAATGCAAAGAAGAGCATAGGGTTGACCCCAGGGCTCTCTAAGTCAACAAGCTCAGGAGAGCTCTAAGAATGTGGCTGATTACATTCTGAAGGAAAGCACATATGCAAAAAAACAAAACCACAGGAGTATTTGAAAGGAGCGAAACCTTCATGGACCACAGCACTAACACTGGAAATAAGCCTCTGTTTGATGTTTTAATGGTAAACGTTTGCATGGCTATGGCTGGAGATAAGACTCTGCTCTACCTGGAGATGCTTAGGGTTGAACCTTTGGCCTTTTGCACACAAAGAAGATGCTCTACCACTGACTCTCTAGCCATCTCGGGCTTAGAAGAATACCTTGGTCTATGATACTGAAAACCACTAGAGAACCAGGAGAATCAGCAAGGTAGGGCTCCTACTATTCATTTCTCAGTCCATGGCAGCTTCCATTCCAAAACCCGGCCCAAAACCAGACTGGAACGGCTCTAAATAATCAGTTTCGGACAGAAAAGCCTGAAGATGAGATGCAATCATGTGCGCTGACACTTCCGATTCTACCCTTACTTTACATTTCAGCTTGGGAGTCATTTAGCTGACAGGGAATATTTAAATATATGAAATAAACAAAATTATCAAGGACCGGCTTCTATCAGTTTGTTTTTCAGTGAAGACTGAAAACATGGTGATTACAACAGGGTTTGGGGACATAGGCTTGCAAATATATGTTAAGCTGTTTTTGTTGCTTTTATTAAGTTTAGACTTCCAATACATTTTTCAATGCTTTTAAGTGTTGCAGATGTATTTTTTGTTATAATTTATATATTATTATTAGTCCCTTTGATGGAATTCTGATGTTCAAAGCAGGATATAAGTATTTTGAACAAGCGCATAAAAATAAGCTGAAATATAATTTTTAATTATATTTTAGATATAGGCTGATATTTTTTTTAAAAAAGGACTAGGTGTACTAAAAGGTTTCCTCTTCCTTGCCTTGTATTTCTTGTTTTTTCTGGGTATCACTTTGATTTGCTGCCTTCACGTTTAGATGAGCATCAATTACAAGTCTGCATTGCCATCTTAGCGTCAGAAACACCAGTGTTATTTGCTTGTAGTACATGTGGGTGATGGTAATAAATCCTCATCTAATATAAGATTAAGTTATGATCCTAAGTTGTTGTAGCTCAGATTCTTTTCCCATTCTGGAAGAATATATTAAAGTTATGGAATGAAACATGAGGCTAAAAACTTAAGAGGATTGTGAAAGGGAGCTAGACCCATAACAACGCCAAATTTATGATTATGTGAACTAAGCAGTCATTTCCCCCCCCTATTGGCAGAATAAGAGGCTCTTAGTGACTGGCTATAGTTGAAGGATATTAAATCATGACCATGCAAATTTCTATTTGATAGTGCATTTGGATGGTAATATATTAGGTGTTGTAAAAGTACACTTGTCTTTGCTGTAGACCTTTGCTACCATACGATAATAACTTTTAAGAGAATACATACAAATTTCTATTCATCAGCAACAATGAATGAATTTTGTCTCAATATGGTAGACCAGTTTTTTTAAAATAATGTTAAGACTTAAGGCATGCTTCTCTAAGAATCCAGAGAACATTTCTTGTTAACTCTAGTTTTTCTCACTGAATTGCTTCTATGGTTGGTTTATCTTGATTTATAAGCTGTTTTGCCACTGTATTATCTAACCTATGTTCACACATGATCTGAAATAGAGCGTCTCTTCACACGGGGTGGGGTTGCTGCCTCCCCTCCACACAAATAGACAAGTACAGTGGTACCTCAGTTTAAGTACTTAAAGAGGTCCGTTCTTAACCTGAAACTGTTCTGAACCTGAAGCACCACTTTAGCTAATGGGGCCTCCTGCTGCCGCAGGAGCACGATTTCTGTTCTCATCCTAAAGCAAAGTTCTTAACCTGAAGCACTATTTCTGGGTTAGTGGAGTCTGTAACCTGAAGCGTATGTAACCCGAGGTACCACTGTAATTGCAGATGCCTGTTTGTATGTATGGGAAACTGCTCCCTGCCTTTTGACGAGTTGGGTCACCACATTCTGCACCAGCTAAACTTTTTAAGGTCAGCTCAAAACTGACTTTTGTAATAACTTGTCACAAGGCATGGCAATAGTCACTAGCTTAAGCGGCTTGGAGAAAGGATTTGAAGGGTTGCAGAGAATAAGTTAGTTTTCACAGGCTGGGCACCTCTGGTTACGAAACTGCTAGGAACAAACAAGAGGGAGCTGGTGTAACTAGTACACTCTGGGTTGAGTACTGGATAGATTAGCAAGATAATATAAATGTAAAATACAAATGCAAAATAATGAATAAGTAGTATAGCTCTATGAATGGTTGAGAATCACATAGCAATCATTTCATCCCAAACGGAAGTGGTTCAGTGTTAAATGTCTTCTGTATTCTTCCACTCATCAATATAATTCTAACAAAATATCTGGCCACCTCCTTTCCCCGCATCCTCCCTCTAGTTATGGTAGGAAGCTGATTTCATGCAGACAGCTCATTGATCAATCTACTTTAGCACTGTTGACTCCAGTGAGCACCACATTTCCCCCTGCCCCATAGACCACTTGAAATGCTGTGGAACACCTGAATGAATCTTGTGGACCACGGGTGGTCTGTGTGCACCACCGTTTGGGAAGCCCAGTCTATGCTGACTGTCAGGAGCATCTCTTCAAGGTTTCAAACAGGACTTTCCCCCAGTTCTATCTGGGGTTGAACCCCGAGACATGCAAAGTATGAGCTCCACCACGAAGTCATGCCCCCCCGGGGCTAACACTATTTATTTGGTTTCTGTGTCATACAGAAGATTAGTAATGGATTCAGGGAAGCAATAAATAGATTGCACCTTTATTCATCAAGTAACGTATGGAAGCAAGCCTAATTCTGTCCATTAAAACAAAAGGATATATTTAAGAAACCTTTTTCAGCAGTGTGCCTTTGAAAGTCAGAATATTTACCAACATGACAGTTAAGAGGTGTTAATGAATGATTCATAGTTTATATTTGTATAGGCACCACTAATTTAGAGCTACAGCTCTTCATATGAGCCATTAGGAACTGTGTGATTATATTGCCCATACATGAACAGGTGGAAGAGCTTGAGAAAATAATTCTATTTTGACTATGTAAATAAATTTATGCAAATTGTTTCATTTATGTATTCCTTTTTCTAGACAAAACTGTATATAAAATAAATTATCTGTGCTCAGCCATCCCTCACTCTGAGCATCAATTCTGAACAGTTACTTAGAACAGCAAAAACAAAACATAACAAAAACCACAGAAGAATAAGCCCAATTCTTACCACTCCAATGGAAAAGTAATTATTGATGATGCTGTAAGGCACTGGGTCTCCCTTTTCATCTTTATCATTAGGTATGACTTCAAATTTCCACCTGTCGAGCAAGATCTCTGTACTGTTCTCAATATCTTTTAGGATCTTCAGAAGATTCTCGCCTTCGTATCCTGCAAAAACGCACACACGCCAACTTTTAAACAGGACTGCCTTTGCCATGCTCGTTTTGTTTCCTCACACAAGTTTAAGCACCGCAATCTCACCATGCAGCATTTCACAAGAGAAAAAATGCATTTAAGTTGTGGAAACCCGGGTCAGTTTTAGCATAATATGGAAGTTTCTTCAGCCCTGCAAGGCTGATACCATGCCTGAGCTACCATTTCCTTACAGAACTGATGCCAACGTCCACTGTCACTTGGTCACGTGAGTCCAGCTCTTGTAGTGATGGAGCCGCCAGCCACCCTTTCCGCCTCACAACCTTACCTGTGGCATTATAATGGCCTGGGATCCAAGCGCTGCCTGCTTCCCAATTTATATTGTATTATTTTATGTACTGTGGCTTGCCGTTGTTTTATTGATTATAGTTTAGAAATTATTTATTGAAACTGTTGAATGGATTTCTGTTTAACTTTTATATGTTATTATCATTTAATACTATTCTTATGATTGTTGAACGTTATTTTTTTATGTAGGTTGCCTATTTTAAAGTTATGTTTTATTACCACATTTTTGTAGCATTAGATTGTTATAAGGGACGCGGGTGGCGCTGTGGGGTAAACCACAGAGCCTAGGACTTGCTGATCAGAAGGTCAGCAGTTCAAATCCCAGCAATGGGGTGAGCTCCCGTTGCTCGGTCCCTGCTCCTGCCAACTTAGCAGTTCAAAAGCATGTCAAAGTGCAAGTAGATAAATAGGTACTGCTCCGGCGGAAAGGTAAACAGCATTTCCATACGCTATTCTTGTTTGCCAGAAGGGGCTTTGTCATGCTGGCCACATGACCCGGAAGCTGTACGCCGGCTCCCTCGGCCAATAAAGCGAGATGAGTGCCACAACCCCAGAGTCGTCCGTGACTGGACCTAATGGTTAGGGGTCCCTTTACCTTTTTTTAGATTGTTATAAGATGTTCATTTTTTGTTTCTTCAGCTTGTAAACCGCCTTGAGTATTATACAAATTAAAAATGATGATAACATAAAACATAGCACATGACAGCCACCTAGCATGGTTTAGAGACAGTGGCTCCT
The DNA here is from genome assembly GCF_965112155.1 of Podarcis liolepis. Classification (NCBI taxonomy): domain Eukaryota; kingdom Metazoa; phylum Chordata; class Lepidosauria; order Squamata; family Lacertidae; genus Podarcis; species Podarcis liolepis. The sequence goes on from NC_139563.1 coordinate 32,064,413, forward strand.
AGTCTCCTGGACTATTACAATGCCAGACAGCCATGGTGTGTGTGTGGGGGGGGGGTGTAGAAGTGACAGCAGCTGCTGAAAGCTATAACAAAGGGTGGCAGCAAAGTAAGCCAGAGCAGTTGCTATCAGCAACACTATACAAAAACCCAACTCAAACCTGGTGATGGCTTTGCTCCAGGCCAAGGAACTACAAAAACAACTTCAGCTTTCCACCAAACAAATGCAAAATAGCTCACCCTGCTTTCACGGAGCCTAAATTAACAATTACAATTACAATTTCTATTTATTGCCTTTATATGTGACTTTTCATCAAGGTGCCCAAAAACATAGTTGAGAACAGTCCAGTTCAGCCCGTCATTGGATATACAAGCAGACTATTTCATTCTTAAAGCACTGAAAGGGATTGGGGGCTTTCTACATCCCACATATCAGCTCCTGCATGTCACATGGAAAAACACTTTAAAAAAATAGAGTGGGTTTCTGATATGGTACTGAGGTGTGCGATTAGAGGAGGTGAGAGGGAATCAAATAAAGGCTCGGGACTAAGCTTATGGGTAGTTTCACCCTTCTGCACATTCCCCAGAACTGCCTAAAACCCTTTGAAGCAGTATCATGGGCTCAGCATGGAGGTAAGGTGTTGCTACGCACCATCTTCCCCGGAGCCTACAACATTTTATTCTTCTCTGTGGCTGCTCCCATATTGTGGAATTCCTTCCGGAGAGAGGTTAGATTTGTTATCTTTCTTCTAGCAGCCTAAGTCCTTCTTGCTAAGTCCTTCCAAAGACAGGCCTTTGGAAGCCAACATGCTGGCAGAGCTGGTCACTGGTTACTGTCTTGGTAAATTGCATTTCAACAGCTGGTTTTAAACACAATGCAATGTGTTTTCATTGTTGTTGTTTTTAGCAAAGTTTGTTTTTACTGTTTTGTATTTTATAATTGGTATTTTCAAATGTAAGTGTAGTGGTTGTGAGTTACTCGTGCGTAATCCTGCTCCGTTTGAGCATCGGATTGCCTGGTTAAACCCTCCGGACTGCGCAGCCCATCTTAGCGTGGCTGCCCTTAGTCACTCGTAGTATCTGTCTGCGGGCGTTTCTTAAAGCGTTGCCAACATAAGAGTTGTTTGACGCCCAATCGTTTCCGCCTCTCACTGCGCGGGAGTCTCCTGCGCAGGGTGGGCGTGGGCAGCGGGGTGCTTGCGCTCTCCTTGCTAACTTCCAACGAAGAGTCTTGGAGCCCCTGCACCTCCCTGTCCCATTGCTCTCCCTGATCCCTGGTGTTACACTCATTCTCTTCCCCTTCTTCCCGGCTGAGTCTTCCTCTAGCGCTTGGACCTTCCCCTGCAGAATCTGAGACCCTTTCCTTCTCCCGTGCCTCTGATGGCAGTTCCCTGACAGTAAGCTACCTTAATCCCCAACTTGGGATAAAGGCAGGCTATAAATATATTAAATAAATTGCCTTTATTAGCTGTAGCTAGCTTTCAAAAGGAGCAAATGCACACCGCTGTTAAACAGAAACATCTTATTTAATAAGATCAGAGAAAGCTGAGAAGTCTAACCTGAGGAAAAACTTTCCAAAAAGATTTTATTGTTTCAGTAATCACGCTACTTTAAAGTCCTTCATCAGCTGAGAATTGTTAGAAAATGCATGGCTGCAACTATTTGATAGCCATCATATGTCTATAGTGTTTCAAAGGTTGCCTTTTTCTTTTTTCTTTTACTATATGTGGGCACAAAACAGTACTGTTTTATTCTGTGAACCACCCTGAGATGATGAAGGGTGGCATATAAATCTAATAAACAAACAAAATAAAAAATACTGTGTCAATTATCTTCCCTACAAATGCGCACCACACACATGCTTGTTTGATAAACAGGAGAGGGGGCTCAATCCTTTTAAAAGATAATGAGATCTTATCGTCTCACTATAAAAGCTAATAAATTAGTACTGCCAAGCAATGCATTCAGTAGCAATGAAGTTGATTCTGTAAAATTGTTACAGGTTATTTGTTTAATAATTCATAATCCATGCTAGGAGTTTGCACCATCGAGAAGGGAAAATTACTCACCAGCAAACAAATTTGTTGGCCTCCCTTCTGTTCTCCAATCCTATGGAAAAGTTTCAGGAGGGGAAAAAAATCAGTGTTGTGGCATCAGCTACCAGGGAAAAGGAGGCAAAGAATAGTAAAAAGAAGAGAACTTGAGGGCTTATTTTTTCCCCTCCTAGTTTAAACAGACGGCTTTCTCAGTGGTTAAGTGTGAGTCAAGAGTGGACAGTCCATAAAGAAAGAAGTAACAGAGTTCAGTGATGGAGGGTCCAAGAAGAGAGACGGTGACAAAATGAATTACCATTGTGCAGACTTGCATTGTTAGGCACATCCCTACTTTCTCCCATTCTGCAGAACATTCCAGACAATCAGAGGAAGCAGAAAGAAGCTCCATAAGGAAGGAGTGTACCAGCTAAGCAGTTTATGGAGTACACTAATAAATGTTTTCTCCTCTTGCTGGCATATCCACCTGTCTGGCGGAGCAGATTGGTCCGCATACCAGATTTCACATAAAGCCTGAAAACATAGTCATTGCATGAAGTAGCTATGCATCTCTGGATAAGGAAGGATTAAGGCTTTCAGAGGCTTCTAGCCACAATGGCTATTGTCAGGGGACCGCCATCGGAACAGGGAAGGGAAGCAGAGGGGCAGTTGGGTTACAGGGAACTTCCGAAAATCTTGCAAAGCAGTTCCTCTTCCTGTGGTGGGGAAAGCCACACCTCTAGTGGGGAAGAGGGGAAGGGACTAGTGGATGCTTCTGGGAGCCTCAGCACCCTGCCAGGAGGGAAGCACGCCTCTTCTGTCGCCCACCCTGCGCAGAGGTGTAAAACGCAAAGAAGGAAGGAAAAGGCTGGGGCTGACTAAGCTCATATGTTGGGGGGAGGACCCGGAAACGACCACTTCCGGATTCTGCTAGCGATTGAGGCAGACATGAACTTGTGGTTCTGCGCTGTAAATAGTCTTTGCACCAAAATAAAACCTGTAAAAGACAGGTTGGAGTCCTGACTGGTTACTCACGAGCAACCACCATTGCCATCTGACAGCTATGTTCTCCCTGCACTGTTCAAGACAGGATTCCTCTCAATACCAGTTGCTTGGAATGGTGTGTGCAAAGAGGGCTGTTGCATTCAGATCCTGCTCGCAGGCTTCCCACAGGCTAGCCACCCTGAGACCAGGATGCTGCACTAGATGGGCTTGATGAAGCAGGGTTCTTCTTACATTCCCCAAAAAGCCCATTCTTTTGTGGAAGAAGGTGAAATATTTATAGTTTGGATTACAATGGACTTCTGTAAATAAGAGATTAAGAAACACGAGTGGCACGTGTGAGCTTTCATCACTCACACATAGAAGGATGTTTATAGCTGTTATAGAAATTAAATATTCTTTTTACATGCAGAGAATGCCTGTCAAGATAAGAGATGCTTTAGATGAGGTTGGGTGGATATTTTTGAAGTCATACTGAAGTCCCAGAAAGGTTAGCTTTCATAATTTTGAGTTAGTTTGCCTGGGGGGGGGGGAACGCAGAGGGCTACAGCTATGGGACTTTCAAGTTAAATGTTAACTCAATATACAAGAGCTCTTTGCTGGTGTTGTAGTGAGTTTCAGAAAGAAAGAAACAAAGGAAGGAAGGAAGGAAGGAAGGAAGGAAGGAAGGAAGGAAGGAAATGTGGATCAACTGCATAGACAGGCAATGATCCTAATTACGACAGAAATCTAGTAATATTTAAGGTCGGTGAGACAAGATTATTTTGACTAATGTACCAATGCTTTCAGAATGGCTTAACACAACCAGCTTTTCTTGGATTGGGACCAAAAGTTTACATAGCCTACATTTCCAAAAGGAAAACCATTAAAGAAAAGGTATTTAAGATAGCAACATGAAAGGCAGAGCTAAAATCTGATCCAGGTCCTAATGCTAGGACCTCTGATGAAAACTCCAGTTATTATTATGTTTAAATAATAAGAATACACATTTTCTAAATAATTTGATTATACTACAACTACAATAGTTTGTGATTAAGCCTTTCATGCTAACCAGCAGATTTGTTATTATCTGAAAAGAATTCTTCTTTGAGATATTCATATAATTTCCTAGAACACGATCTATAACATTACACGAGTAAAACAGCAAGATGTGGAAGAAAGTGATTTGGAACAAGGCAGACCAAGAAGAATCATTCAGGCTCTGAGGTACGTGTTCAAGACCAGCTGAAGACAACCAAGAGAGAAATATATTTTTCCCATTCAAACTGGATATATTTGTGAGCAAAAAGAGTTACCACAAAATTGGGGGCTTTTTTGCATTGCAGCAAATATTCTCAACACCAGTACCAGTGAAGCTGGGAAAAGTCCAAAATATATGTGCATAGGCAGGCAGGATCACAGTGAGCGCAAAGTTCATGGTGTGAAAGTATGAAAGCTAACCAAGTGTGTCAAAAAGCTACAACCAAACAAAGCTAGTATGAGGGACTTTGAAGCCTTGGACAAAGGAACCAGAGGAAGAGGAAACAGTCCTAATGTAAAAGATACCATTTAGTTAAAGCTATGAACTCGCAGTGGAAGAGTGAAGGAGAACAAACAAAAAGCTTAAGACTTTTTGGAAGCTGGCACTGAGGACATAGTTAGAGAAAGAGATATGTGTGAAATAATTTTCATTTATTGATGACTGTATTTTTATCCTCCTCTTTTGTTTAGGAAGCTCAGAACAGCTTTCATGAATCTTCCACGCAGGAACTGATCATATTCTCACAGGCTTAACTTCAGCAATGTAAGAGTGTCAGGTACTACCTTTGTAATACTAGACATCAAGTTTCAAATGTAAGGGATCTAGAAGAGTCTTCTGGAGACTGAAATGTAGACAAGCATAATTAAGGCCATTTACAGACTGCTTTGATACCTTAAAGCGGTATAACTTACATAATCACAAGGCCTCCTGTTTCCTTGGCAATATCTTTCTCATGGCATCTTGTGTAAGTTTCTACTGTCCTCCCCTTTATACAGTGCTGGATCTACAAAAAAATGTGTGGGTTTTATTTATTCTTTGCCTCCAGGAATCCTGGTAGATAGCACCAGAAGACTGATTGTCTGAAATCTACTGCAGGATGAGAAAAGAAGGAAAGAACTAAAAAACAAACAAACATCCAATATATTAGCATTGCATGATTTGAGACTTGGTTTTTAACATCCCTGAACAAAAATAGCACTAAACTTCGGATCATTTTTTTCGGGAAGGCCAGGAGCAAAGAAACAAGCATTTGTTTCTAGATTATGGGGGGGATGCTTTTATGTTATGTACAATCCTGCTTTAAAAGGTAAAAATAATTGCTATTTAGAAATTTCATGATTACAAACTCATAGAAATTGCTAACTTTCTGTTAGCCCTGTGAAGGTTTGGAGCCGCCAGCTCAATCCCTGACCTCTGCATATTCATCCAAACTTCCGTACAAGCCTGTACAAAAGATTGGATGAATATACAGAGACAGAACCAAAAGCCTTGGTCCACAAGTTCATTCTCCCTAATATGTTATCAGCACAGGTTGCACTGACATCACTACAGAATAATATCACTCATGCCTCTGCCATTCTGATTTTATGGGTTTGTCTTACATGCAGAAGTGCTAAGTGCTGACATGCAGCAGTGAAACCAAGTGAGATCTTGTGCTCAGAAAGTGGGGCAAAGTCAGGTTACTTTTGTTCCAGTTCTCGGGGACTTCTAATGATGGCTGCAGAAGAAGATGCAAGGCACTTCTTGGCTTTATGTTAAAAGGATGGAGAAATTGGCTTGGTTTGGTAACTGACTGCCACTTTCTGGGCCACTACATGAAGTGAAAGACAAGTTATCTTTTGAAATATGTCTTTTCCAAATATCTCAATGCAACTATGCAACAAAAAACACACACAAAAAAAACCGCTCACGCAAAAGCAAAGTTGTGCCCAAAATGATTCTCTCATTGAAAATGATGTACCAAAAAATTGCATCACATTAGAGAAAGATGATATTTAAAAGCATGCATATTAGGCAAAACAGCAAACTAAAAGGAACATACAGTCGGCTAAATTCACAGAAAAATACACATGAACTTTCATACGGAGCTTTTTAGTTAACAAAAAATCAAACTGATGTGGAAAAAGGGAGGACTGAACTTGAGACTGAAAAGTGAGAGAAACCAAAATTGACAGATCTGTTCAGTCCTAGCTTTCCCTACTCCTCCTACCAGAGCGGAGCAATGTTCATTGGCTGGCATGACTGTGATGTGCAGGCACTGAGAAGGAAACATCAAGGCGACAATGCTAAATGCAACCAGAACTGTCATGTTTGAACCAATGAGCCACTGCCTGATTGCATTGCTTTGGAGAAAAATCATTCCATACCCTGGAAACAGGAATAGTGGTTAAAGAACTGCATGCAATACACCTTTACAAAGAAAATTTATTCTACATGTTAGCAAGTGAAATAATGTTTTATTTACCTCCTCCCCATCTCAGACACCTGGCTAAGTCATTCCCAGTTCCAAGGGGAAGAATAGCAACTGGAGGGTGCTTAATCAGATTCGCTTTTTCTGTGGATGAAAGAAGTAGATACTGTTAAATGGTAAAAAGCAGATGAGCCAATGTATAGATCAAACAAGTATTTAATTGCATAAATATTGTGGTCAGATAATGTTTTGACTCAACCATTAGGCTGTATTACTGAAGGAAAAAAGCAGCCTTCCAAATTAATTGAGTTATCATTTTTCCTGCAACTGCCATTCTCATACATTATTCCATTATTTATTATTTTAGACACTTTTGGCATATAGCCTATTAGCCACTGACTAGCTGCCAGTGCTTCATATTTCAGTGGGAGAATCACACAGCTCTAGAGCTCTGGCACTTTCTGACTTATATTGGAAAAGAAGCAAAGAAGATAATATTTCAACTTTTTGTTCAAGTGGCCATCTTTTGATAATTGTTATTCTTTATAATTATTGAACAGATCAACCCAATATGTTTATTTCATATTTCATAAAATCTATATACCATTTGATTGTTAAAGAAAACACACCTCTAAACTGTTCCATATATGTTCCTTATCCACCTTTATATGAAGCTAAGGTACATTATATATCAAGTAAATACATGAATAGATACAAAACGGGGAAAAAGAAAACGCTTCCTTTCTAAAGTGAGTAATTACAGAGAGATATCTAAACTTCGTAGGTGCTTGGTGGGACCCTGTAATCTCACTGAACAGGAAAATTGCACACACACACACCCATACACACACTGTTCAGGTGTGCTTTCATGGGGTCACAGCTAATACTATTCCTACTCAGAGTAGACCCATGGAAGTGAATGGCATGGCTAACTTGGGTTCATTCATTTCAATAGGTCTGTGCCAAGTAGAACTCAAGTTGGCTACAACCTACTGTCTTTTCCAAAGGTCAAAGTGACTGAATAGGAGTTCTAAGTTGCTTCAAGAATCTACTTTCTTAGAACATTCCATAAGTGGACCTTCTCTACAAAAACTTTATATAGAAGGTCAGTGGCAGCATCAGAAACCTTGAAATGAACAGCTCAATAAAATTAGTCTCTCTGTGTGTGGAGGGGGGGCCATTCAAGATTCTGGCTAAAATGGGTGCTTTCAGACCTGTCGGGTAAGCTGTGTTGATGGCTCCCACAAGAAGACACAAATAACTGACCCTAATGGTCTTACTGATTATGAGCCAGCTTCCAGTGTTCCTACGACATAGAAAAAGAATACTCCTATACTTCTTCATATTAAGAGAGCCAATTTTAATGAGGCATATGCTCTAATACTGCCAAAAGTCCAGTGTAATGAAAGAGGATCAGCACTAAAATGAGATATTCTCTATAAACAATATGTGAAAATGGTTAGAGAGCTTAAGTTAGAACTTCAACCGCCTGTTTCAAAAATTCCCCAAACACTCCTAACCAACTTCCTTTCTGCAGCCTCCCCTCTTTTGATTACTTTAGCAAGGAGCAGAGGAAGTTTTCCTACATCTGATGAATCCCAAGAGTCAACTGTACATAAAGCTCAAATCGCAGACCTTTGATAAAAGGTTCAAAAAATAGAGTTAATTGCTCAAAAAATGGCACGTTACCTATGCAGTCCAAAATCCATCCCACAGTTCCATCTCCACCACATGCTAATACTCGAAAGTCAGACACATCTCGGAAAAAATTCAACCTGAAAGAGAAAGGACGTGTATGAAGTTATGACCCACAACCTTGTTCTGTCAATGCTCTGTGGACAGAATACTTGCACAGCAGTTCCTCTGCTCAGCTTGCAAGCACGTGCTTCATGATGAAGATAATTCTCAGATACAATGGGCTATGCTATAAGGGAACCAGTCATAAGATGCTAATTACTGCAAAGTGATCCAATAAAATTAGTTTCATTATAACATGCAGTTTATTATAGCGAGCAGTAAAATATTCATCTCCTGGGAACTATATTTTAATGTACGAAGATTAACTAGCATGTAGATGCCAAGTAGCTGTAAAGAACATCATTTTTCAACCTATGGCTGACTTGCAAGAGTTTTCACATTATTTCAAAAGCCAAATTAAAACAATGGAACACGAGCCCCCTTCACATGTTACTCACATGCTATGGTAAAAGGCTGTGAAGCAGGCACCATGCGATTACTAAGGAGTGAGGCCCTAGCTGTGGTGTTGTCCTCAATTGAGGAGCTCCTGGCCCTGAGCCTGGCACCAACAGCAGCCTGGGTGTAGGCTTCCAAGTAATCAGAACACCAACATGACTCAATGCCCTGAAAACATGGAAGTCTACATGCAAGCAGATACTCACCCGAAGGCTTCTTTTCAGCATACAGCTATATGATAATACAGTCATACCTTGGAAGTTGAACAGCTTAGTTCCCAAACGTTTTGGCTCCTGAACATCGCAAACCCAGAAATGACTGTTCCGGTTTGCGAACTATTTTTGGAAGTTGAACTTCTGCAGCTTCCAATTGGCTACAGGAGCTTCTTGCAGCCAATCAGAAGCCACGCTTTGGTTTTTGAACGTTTTGGAAGTCGAACATTCGACTTCCAAAGTACGACTGTACTTGGAGATCTGTAGACTGGACCAGGCAGTGCATGCAATGGAACATTATCCTGCCTCTGAGTCATCACCATTTTGTCTTCGCATTAGTAACGCACAAAGGGGGCTTCATGGGCTATATAGTGAAGTTACATGAACGTCAACAAAATGAGCAATGTTTTCAAACTGCTTATAATGTATGGGAAACAGCCCTTTTAGAAAAGTTAATGAACAAAACTTAAATTAGCAAGGGGACAAAGGATGTCTTCAGCCCATTGTGGTTTCCCCTTTATCACATACACAGCACAGGCAGACAATGACCTATCCCCAACAGCATATGAATCAATATTGCTAATCTGACCCAACAACCACCACCTAATGCATGAAAACAAACCACACTGTAACCAACCAGGCACTGGGCCCTCCAGTGCAATGCCAATGTAAATAAATAAATGTACAATAAAGGGCCTAATCACATGATGCTGACGCAATACCCTACGTTTCCTTGTTCATTCCTTGTTCATTTGGTTGCTTTGTAACATGAGAAAATCTTCAATAAAAACCAATTAAAAGAATTATTACAGCAGATTACTTGGCTGATAAAGTTCCAAGCTGATATGTAGATCAGTAATTCACTTGCTATTAAAAAATGCACATGTGTAATCACAGAAGATACACACATGTATATATATCTAAACTACTGGTGTATTGTGTGTTTCCATCAATAAATTTCATGAGTGTCTAGTATGCTCATAAAATAGAGATGACAGATACAGTGAAAGAAAAATAAATTACTTCTGTTAAATAAACCACTGGTTTTTTTGTGTGAAATTACTTGGGCTGTACACGTTCTAAGTGAAACACAGTTGATAAGTCACATAAGTTTCCAGTTCTGCACCATTTATTATCTGTTAATGACAAAACACAAGAGAACATGGAAAGAAATCAGTATCAATGACAGGAGGAATAATGAGAGGTAACATCACTACTCATTCTGAAGAGAGAAACTAGCTACGAACATGATATAGGCCAGCACCTGCTCAGCCATAATTTACTGGCAATATTTTTGCAGGCATAAACTAGAAATAGATACATTTCAAGGGCAAATGTATTTATACTGGCCATAGCTTACAAATTTATGAAGAAATACATGTCGCAGGCTGAAGAACAGATACACATGTTGAAATAGTAGACTGAGGTTGACTGTGAGCAATTTTGATAATATGGGCCCTAATTAATACTTGAATTCCAAAAATGGTATTAGGAGTCATTATATATATATATATATATATATATATATATATATATATATATATATATATATGCAGGTTTTGGTGTCTTCGGGTGTCTTCCCGTGTAAGAGTTGGGGTGTCTAGGCGACGTTTCGATGAGGTCTCACTCGTCATCTTCAGGCTGGTGCTTTCGGCTTCTTGTTACTGGAACAAAGCAGGATCTCAGTGTTTGAGTTCCTATAAATACTGTTGAGGGGGTGTGGTGTATAGCCTCCAACGTTCTGGGCAGAGAGGAAGTTCCCAGGTTAGTGTGCCTTTTCTTCTTTTGTTCCTTAATTACTTGAGGGATATCTTGAGTGATTTCTTGAGTGATATTCTGAGTACCACTTAGGTGGGTCATTAGGTGTGGATTAGTTGCTAAAGCTTTCGTGTCTTGACCTCTTGAGTTTGTGAAGAGTTTTTCTGAGAAGATGGCTGTACTGCACTTAGTTGTGCTCTGGCTTGGCTTCGTGTATAGGGGCGAGCTGTGGTTTTGTGCCCTGTGCCAGCCAGATCTGTGTAGGGATTGCAGGGGGGTGCAGCATCCGGAGGTGCCACTATGGTTTGGCTACTGGATGGTGTCTGTAATTTATCTGTGGAGAGGGTCTGGGTTTGGGTCTGGTGTGGTTGATTGGTGATGGCGTTCTGTGTGCCTCTGGTTCTGGTGTCGGTTTTTGTGGGGAGGGCTAAAAAGAAGAAAAAACTTCCTCTCTTTTCCAACACATGAAAGAAACAGGACACGAAATTAATTTTGCAGATTCCAAATTGCTCTTTAACATGGAACATCACCACAAGAGAATAATCATGGAAGCCATCGAGATAGAGAAACACCCTCACAACATGAACAAGCGTGACGACACGTCCCGCCTGCCAGACATCTGGAAATTAGCCCTCCCCACAAAAACCGACACCAGAACCAGAGGCACACAGAACGCCATCACCAATCAACCACACCAGACCCAAACCCAGACCCTCTCCACAGATAAATTACAGACACCATCCAGTAGACAAACCATAGTGGCACCTCCGGATGCTGCACCCCCCTGCAATCCCTACACAGATCTGGCTGGCACAGGGCACAAAACCACAGCTCGCCCCTATACACGAAGCCAAGCCAGAGCACAACTAAGTGCAGTACAGCCATCTTCTCAGAAAAACTCTTCACAAACTCAAGAGGTCAAGACACGAAAGCTTTAGCAACTAATCCACACCTAATGACCCACCTAAGTGGTACTCAGAATATCACTCAAGAAATCACTCAAGATATCCCTCAAGTAATTAAGGAACAAAAGAAGAAAAGGCACACTAACCTGGGAACTTCCTCTCTGCCCAGAACGTTGGAGGCTATACACCACACCCCCTCAACAGTATTTATAGGAACTCAAACACTGAGATCCTGCTTTGTTCCAGTAACAAGAAGCCGAAAGCACCAGCCTGAAGATGACGAGTGAGACCTCGTCGAAACGTCGCCTAGACACCCCAACTCTTACACGGGAAGACACCCGAAGACACCAAAACCTGCATTCCTTTACCCGTGAAAATCTACGAAAGCAAATTATATATATATATATATATATATATATATATATATATATATATATGTGTGTGTGTGTGTGTATGTATATATGTATGTATATGTGTATATATATATATATATATATATATATATATATATATATATGTATATATAAAATTCTTATTTATGTATTTTTCTTTTTTAAGGGAAGTTCATCCCTAGTTCAATAAGGACAGGGGTCAGCAAAGTTTTTGTGGCTTGGACCGGTTCATGGTCCTACAGACGCCAGTGTGTGTGTGTGTGTGTGTGTGTGTGTGTGCTGTTTCCGGCACTCCTTCCGGGCAGAGGAGGTGTGCGCAGCTTCCCATTGGCTGAAGGAGCCTGCTCTGCTCTACGCCGGTTTAGTGCAGCACACGGGAGCCAACTGAGTAGGCGACAGGGGTCCCTGAGCAGGTGGTGGTGAGGCATCAGATCAAGACCTGCATTTTAAAATGAGCTTAAAAAATATATTTGCAAATGTTTGTATGTCTCATGCCATGCACAAAGCAGCTGGCTAAGTACTTTGGCAGATCTTTATCTCCTTGAACTGCCCCCCCCCCGATTTATAACAGGAGACATGTTTCTTAAAGTTGTAAAAGGAAATTACAGGCTGGGAGCAAAAGGTCATATTGACCATACAAATTACAGAATACAATCAAGCTGCAAAAACACTAATTAAGAGTTGGTAAATAGTAAAATTTATTGTAATACCATGTGCCTCCCATTAGACTTGAGCCACATCTTCCTAAGGTTAAAGGGCAAGAGCTAATAGAAACAGCAGCTGGCTTGAAAGGGGGGTGTAGATCTAAGGGGTTGCTTTTGGAAATTGTTTTTATTAAAGTTCCTTTTTACTTTGAAAAGGCCTTTCCTTCTAAAAATCTATGTTGTGCATGAAATATATTGGCTTAAATGTAATTATGCAAAGGATTTAGAAAGTAAGAAATGTTAGATTCTTATGTTAGATTCTTATTACATTGATGGTGTGTGAGAAGGTGAACCCAAGATCTCTGTTTAAGATAAAAAATAAAACCATTAGCCATCTGTTTTGGAGTGAATAGGGCAATAGGGCAATAGGGCAAAGATGATCTGATAATTAAGGTGCCTGGTCGAGGCAAATGTAAGATATATGGCTACTTGTCTGCCATTTATGGATAGAAGGAAATATAGCTCTTTGTCTCCCATAAAAGGTAATAGGAAATGGGTGTATCTTTTATGATTGGTTCTAGCAAACAGCCAATAGGAATTTCAACCAGGCTGATTGGACAGAGGCAGCCAAAGGAGGAGCAAGGGGGCTGGGCTGAGGGAATATAAGTGCTGGCCATCAGGGCTGGAGTGGGCAGAGCTTTGGTAACCATATACCACTGTGTCTCTCATTTATTTGTCTGACAAATAAATTATTATTTTAATTTCTCTATTGCTGCGTTGAATATTTCATTCCAGCTAAGCGTTAACCACAAGCAGGGTGCTACAGTGGGGGTCCATGGGCTGGTTAAACGACCCCCATGGGCCGCTTGTGGCCCATGGGCCTTAGGTTGCCAACCCCTGAATAAGGAGAACATTTTACAAGCAATAAAGAAAAGAGATATTTAATTTAAAAGTAGCAGTTATACTTGTTTATCATAAGGAAATGGTTGGTTGCTTGTCATTTCCCCAAGACATCACCTATAAGCTTCCAACCATCCTCCAATTCAATGCACACAAAGACAATGCACAATACTATTTATCTAGACTTAGACCCTGTTTTCCATGTAAACCGCTGAGAGTGGATTACATCCAGATAGTCTACAGGGCCAGGCACCCTTAGTTTCAGGAGTAGGTTTGTGTCATTTACCCTTACACAAGTCTGTGGTCCATGTATATAGGTTTGAATATATAGCTGCGATCCACAGGCAGATAATGTCTCCACACCATTTTAATCTGACTCATTTCCTGTCCTTCTGGTGTTTATCTATTATCTATGCAGATTTGACACATATATATTCCAACTCAGATAAACTGAACTGGTGGTGGCCAGCCACAAATGGAAGCACCAGTGATTCCTAGTTCGCAGCACCCTTAAACATCCTTCTAGATTCATCGCTGTACCAAGATACCCAGATTTTATTGGTGGCCATTTATTGATGCCTACAAATATGAGCATGCTGGCTTGAATGGCAGAATGCAGAATTGAGATGACCCACCTCAAGCAGGCCACCTGCCATGATTCTCCTTGTACCCCAACCCTGCTCTCCAGTATCTATGCACCCTCTTCTCCTCCAATATTTTCTAAAAGGGGAAGTTGATAGCAGAAAGCAGAAAATGGCAGCAAACAAGAGAAAAGACCTGATGGACGTACCCTGTGGTAGGAAATCATGATTTGAGTGTCTTTTGTCAATAGCAGCGATGGCAACGAAACACTCAAAATGCCATTGCTCAGGAGAGGAGAGACGATTTTCCAGTTTGTAGCCCAGCTCTATTATACCTGTCCGGTCGTGGAGAGGATGATCAGTTGATGGAAGAGAAACAGGAGCAGACTGGGGAGCTGGATGACCCCAGTGGGCCTAGCAGTCTGTGGGAGGAGGGATGTGGGTCCCAGGAGATGTCTAATTCTTAGGGTAGAGGCTGCGAGCTGGAAGATTGAGGTTCAGATCCTAGGGAGGAGCCAAGGAGGCTCTGAGAAGAACGTTCTACCCAAGAGACACTAGATGCCCAGAGCCGAAAAATGACTGCAGTGACACCACCTCCTGTGAGTGAGGAGTCCCTCCATTCTGGAAGGGCAACTGGGAGCCAGTCTGATGCTGAGCCAGCTCTGGCTCTGTCTCTAGCGGCAACAGCACCAGAGCAAAGAAGCCTTGTGAAGCCAATCTGCTCAATGGAGTCCTTGCTTGCACTGGAACCTGGGCTGCTTACCACACAGACAGCTGTGCAACAGAGGGCATGTTGCATGTTGGAACATCTTGGCTTGTGCTTAGCCACATGTGCTAACCTCTGATGCCCGTGTTGAACCTGTGCTTTGCAATCTGATTTATGTACCACTCTGACATATGCCTTTGGCAGAAATGGTGTTAAGAGTAAACCATTCTTCATCCAAGGCAATACACAGAATGAAAAGGTCAGCCGATTCGCAAAGGAAAAGAGAAGACCCAAATAACTAATGTTGCAATCTTGTGTATCATTCCGAGTGGACAGAAAGAAGCTTTGAATGATAAAACTTAATTTGCACAAATATAGCATTCTTAATAAGTTAACAGAGATACAACAATGAGGGATCCAATTGCCAGAGTTTAAGATAGCATGATTTAGACATTTCAAGCATAGAACGGAGTGGACTATGGAATCTTTCTAGGAAAAATGGTGGCCTCTCTGCCAGTTGCACAATTGTTGTTCACTTAGAAGGCAAATAATGACTGAATTTCAAATGCTTCAGCATAATTAAATCTACAGTAACAGTTGTTGACAGAGCTGGATGGCTCCTATAGAGAGACATAACCACTGAACAGTGAAACTCGTTTCAGGGTAAAAACAAGTGCTCATTACAAATTGTGCAGTGTATCAGAATGGCAATTTTCACGTCACCTTGTTAACTGTGGCTCTTTATAAATATATGGTACTTTTCATATTTAGGCTCGGCTGTTGAGCTTGCATCGTTTCTCCAATTTACACTACTTTTCTCATTACTAATTTTCAAATATCAACTCTTAATATTAACTGAAGGGTTCATTTTGGCCTCTCAAACTTACAAAGTGTGTTTACTGAAATGTTAAGTTACTACTAAAGCACAGCTTTTTTTACTGGAGGACTGGAAATTACTGAATGCATTGCCCTTTATTTTCCCTGAATGACCCAGGAAAGCAGAGACCTACTAGCCTTTCTGTGCTAGGCAAAGCATTAATAAGCCCCTCAAAAGAGAGTTTAATACACATGACCTGCTCAGTAGTAAGATAAAGAAGACAGACCTCAAGAGTACTCAGCCTCCACCGGCAGCACACTTATTTATTTATTTGCTGCCTTTAGATGCCACCTTTTTGTCCAAGGAGCTCAAGGTGGCTTCAATTGTTCCCCAGAAGAACCCTGTGATGTAGGTCAGGCTGAGAGGAGTGACTGGCCCTAAGCCCATCCAGTGAGCTTCATAGCACAGTGGGGATTTGAACTCTGCTCTCTTGGTCCTTGCTCAACATTCTAATCATTATACTACACTAGTTCTCACTATAGGTAAAAAGGGTAAAGGTAAAGGACACCTGGTCAGTTAAGTCCAGTCAAAGGCGACTATGGGGTGTGGGCTCACTTCACTTTTCAAGCCAAGAGAGCCGGCAGACAGCTTTCCAGGTCATGTGGCCAGCATGACTAAACCGTTTCTGGAGCAACAGGACACCGTGCCGGAAACCAGAGCGCACGGAAATGCTGTTTACCTTCCTGTTGCAGCAGTACCTATTTATCTACTTGCACTGGCGTGCTTTCAAACTGCTAGGTTGGCAAGAGCTGGGACAGAGCAATGAGAGCTCACCCCGTCATGCAGATTTGAACCACCGACCTTACATCAGCAAGCCCAAGAGGCCTGGTGGTTTAGACCACAGTGCCCGCTTGCTATAGCTCTCACTATACCACAGTGTAGCTCCTCCTCTGTGCCATGCAAGTTACACTCTGGATCACTGATAATAATTTGTGGGACATGCTGGTCAAATACTGACAATCAACTCATTAAGTGGAAGTGTTTCCAGCCACAGATTTGCTTGGTCATCTGGAATGACACACACTTTAAAGGTTAGAATTCGCACCTTGACTTTCCTTTGGAAATTCACAGGAAGCCAGCACAAGAAAAGATTGCTGCAGCCTATGCTTGTGTGTATTGAAGCAGCTGGAGTCTCTGAGAGGTCTCCAAGGGTGGTCCCACGACAGACATTGTTTGGAGCTGTCAAAACACCGAACTGTCACAACATAGACTCAGGGCAGCTGCCTTTAAAATGGGTGGGGCTACAAATGGATAGCGCTTTAATTGGGAGGGGGGAAAGCAGCTAGCAGTCGTAGGGCAAAGGCACAGTAGTGTGTGAGAGTGGCACCCACCCTTTGACTTGTTATTTGCAAGATGCTTCCCACTGAACTGAGCATATTTGCAAAGCATTCTGCAAAAAGAGATTTGTGTACAGCTAGAAGAACAACAGAATTGCAGATATGGATATTTATTGGAAACTGACAATTATATTAATTTTTGTAAGATTTTTTCAAAACCCCCATGAAATATTGGCTAGATAATTAATCAGAAATTTCTTGAAGTCACTTCCCTAACTTTTCTAAGGCAAGTTGGACTTTAAACGCAGTTTCTTAAATGCAGAAACCGAGAATGGGAAAGTACTTCAAATTTTAGTCTTCGCTGAACACTGCCCTCTTGTGGCTGTACGCTACACCTTATCCTTGCAGACCTTTTAAAAATATATTCACAGTGCAATCCTGCACACATCTACTCAGACGTAAGGCCCACAGAGTGCAGTGGGGACTATATTGAAGTCGCCTGGATGACAGAACAGGCTGGTATTTCATGTGGTTGCCACTCCACAACAGAAACTTATTTCACATAATGCATCTCAGTAATCCTGAGGAATTTCTTTGGCTTCTGTGGGGCTGTCATTTTATAGTAAGAGCTTCAGACATGCTGTATGGGGTGTGTGTGTGTGTGTGTGTGTGTGTGTTTTAAAGAGCAAGAACCAACATCTTCAATTTAGCCTTGAAGTAAATTAGAAACCAGTAATGCAGTATTTTGTCATGTTGGGACTTACATGCTTCTGGGAGATAACACCTGCTAGTCAAACTAGGTGTTGGGCTGCTTAAAGTTCTGAACTGCTTTCAAGGGCAGCTCTGCCTGCAACACACTACAGTAGTCCAGACAACTAACCTTCAGGGGAAGAACCACAGTGGCAAGATATCTGTTTCCTAGGAAAGATGCAGATGAGCCTGAGAAGAGGTGCTCATGCTCAAAGAAGCCCTCACTAGAGAATCCAGGAGACAGGTTTCTTCAATTGGAATACAACTCAGTCACCTCCCCAGCTATAGGACCACTCACTTTCCTTCCCCCCCTTCTTATAATTTTTTATTAATTTTCCATTGATTATACATATATACAGTCTAGATTACATAAGTTGCATATAACATAGCTGTTACAAGAATCATATATATAGTACACAGTTATTTTAGGCTCCGCCGAGCCTCAGACTTCCCTTCACTTCATTGGTAAGTATCAGAAAATTTCTAAAGTTACGTGTTTTATCTCCTTTACATATTTGCCAAACCCTGTTAGAGTTATTCTAACCCTGCCAGGACCACTCACCTTCCATCAATGGGAATCAGGGAAACTCAGTCAATAAAAGATACATTTGCCCAGGAAGTAAGATGCTAAGAAACAATGAGAGACAGGAAGGAGAAGGAATAGAGAAGCAAGAAGAATAGAGGGGTAGAAGGCATGGATTTCAAAAAGAGCCAATCGACTGACATGGGGGGAATTCAGGGTACAGGAAAAAGATGATCTGCATGCTGATAAAGTAAAAGAATTAGACAGGGAAAGGAACTATGAGTTAGTGAAATTTAAGGACAAATTGCAACTTTCACACAAGTTATGGGTGTGTGTCATATCTCTCCATGCATTGCTTCTGCAGTTAAATTGATGTTGCCAATTCACTGAAAATAATACGCTGCATTTCTCCCCCCCCCCAAAAAAAGCTCATGCTTGATGACATTTAGGATTACACTTACCCTGGCATTGGCCCATTTCCAGCAAGGCTGTAAACTTGACGAGGATTCAAAAGATACTGAAATTTTCTGTAAATTCTGTATTTGTGGGAAAAAAAGGAGAACTATTTAGCAAGCCCTATTAGCTAGTCAATTGGTAATCCTAAATTAAACCAAGATATTTGGATTGAACAAAATCTTGCCCACCTGAGCTGAATCAACTAGTGTGTGTTGGTTTAACCATTATGATTGCATATAAGAATCTTACAACGCATGAAAACAGAAAAAAGTTACGTAGCCGCATCTCTTATTTAAGTTGCACCCTCTTGTAAGTTGGTCACATCTGAACAGCCTGATCATTTATCAAATGTTTATTAATGCCAGTCAAATCCTTGGGAAACCAAACTCATGCACTATTCCTAGCCTGGACGTGATCCAAAGGAAGGGGGAAGCCACTGCAGGGTGACTGGGTTTGACTCATGGATGGATGAAATACTGCAATGACGATGACTAAACTAGACTTCTGACAGGTGGATATGCTTGGGGTTTTAACAGGACTGAACTTTCCCGCAAATTATCAGTGCTTTCCCTGTCTTCTTTTGGAGTAAGAAAAGAGTTAATATGCTATGCTAATCTATTTAATAAAGTCTTCCAAAAAGAGAAACATTTATTTGGAAGAGCCTGCGAGACAACTAGAGTGAAAGGTCCATCTTGATTCTTATGCAACCTTCCATTTTTGTGGCATTACAACCTTGACCCTTCAGCCACAACAGAACTCTCACTCTCTCTCTCTCTGCCCCCGCCCCCCAAGCTGGCATCGACCTTAGAGTTTGGAGACATAAATTTAACTCCTACAAGGCTACCTCCTTCCACAAAACACTGGAATTGGAGAGAGCTGGTAAAATCATGACCTTTCATTGCAGTTTAAATCTGTTAGTCATAAAGACCCCCATCCCATTCCATGTATTTTCCTTAAACTAGAGATATATGTTTTGTTTTTGAAAAGCAGCTTCCCTTCTCCACATATTGTGACATTTTCCTTATATGATAAGTATAGGTAAAAGGTAAAGGGACCCCTAACCATTAGGTCCAGTCGTGACCGACTCTGGGGTTGCGGCGCTCATCTCGCTTTATTGGCCGAGGGAGCCAGCGTACAGCTTCTGGGTCATGTGGCCGGCATGACTAAGCTGCTTTTGGCGAACCAGAGAAGCGCACGGAAATGCCGTTTACCTTCCCACTGGAGTGGTACCTATTTATCTACTTGCACTTTGACGTGCTTTCAAACTGCTAGGTTGGCAGAAGCAGGGACCGAGCAACGGGAGCTCACCCCATCGCGGGGATAAAACCGCCGACCTTCTGATCAGCAAGTCCTAGGCTCTGTGATTTAACCCACAGTGCCACCTGCATCCCCATATGATAATTATATAGGCATTATTTTTATTTTTAGCACATGGTTGTCTACAGCACTTTTTGAAAAATGTCTGGATCACTAAAGTGCCAAAAAGTGCTTTAACTCATGCACCCTTGTACAGATCTTGCTTGGCAAGGCCAAAATTCCTCCAAGGAACCACATCCAGGATTCAGAATTAAATGCAAATAAGATACCCACCCCTCGTTTTCAGGATGTGAGAGATGCTTCTTTGTGGTTCCACTTAGACTTTTTTTATATACCCTTGAGGCTTTCTAAGCTTATGCTTCCTGGTTCTAAGGAAACCAAGGCTGTGTGCACACCAGGCATTTAAAGCAAATTTCCACACCCCAAAGAATCATGGGAACTGTAGTTTGTTAAGGGTGCTGGGAACTGTAGCTCTGTGAGGGGCAAACAACAGTTCCTAGCAGGTTTGCGGGGAGGCACGTGCTTTAAATGTATGTATGCAATCCAAGTTTATGATTTCCAGAACTTCCACCAGCAACATTTAGCCTTAATAGGTTCCTTTCATTTCTCTTTGTTACTTTTTAAGGTTGATATACTGCTTGACTGCAGTAAAACCTAAAATACTGAATCGTATCATTTTACTTAGGAAACTATTTGGCTTTGAAACGGTAACAGATTATTTCCTTGGTCACCATCCCACCTTCTTGTTTACCCTCATCTTTAGTAGGGCAGGGAGGAAGACTTTAGTAGGACTGTGAATGAAGACTTGTCTTTAGCAAAATAATCACAAAAAATCTAAATATTTGGTATTGTCCTAGTTCATTTGTATTGCTAGTAATGTACACTGGGTCACGTAATCAGAAGGGGAGGATGAAATGTAAGACACACATTTTCCCTCTCAAGTATTAACACAAATAATTGACTTCCTCACAGAAAAACATTGGAAAGAATCATGAGCAATAAATGCATACCTTTCTCCTTGTTTTCCACCACTCTTAGGGTTGACGAAAACTAGAAGCGGATGAGTACCCCGAGTAGGTGTAATCTAAGAGAATTGCCACAGAAACCCATTAATCTTGAGTTTTTAATTCTGATTTTCCTTATATCTACAGTGTGTGGGTGGGTGGGTGACACTAACTCATTGCTAAAACATTTTGTTAAAATATATGTGAAATTTGTTTTTATTTTGATGCTCACACAAGGTTACACTACGTGAGACTTTAAAATGTTTCTGGTGGGGTTGCTTTTTGTTTTTGTTACTATGTATTTTTGTGTTTGTATATTATAAAGCTCCCTGTAATCTTCAGATGAAGGGCGGTATAGACATTTAATTTATAATAATGATATTAATAAATACTTTTTTATTTTAAAAAATCCATACTTCATTCAACACATCACCATGTAATGGTGTTTAATGTAATAAGAGTGTATAATGTAATAACTGGATAATATTAAATCAGCTCCTTAGTGCAACTTTAACATCATTTATTCCCAATTTTAATAACTATTCAAAACGATCCTAAATACTTTATTCATAATACTCATGTTGTTACCTTATAACTATGTTAGGTTATGCTATCATTCCACCCTATCAAACTAACACTTAGTTTAATACTTACCATATCTATACTTCCCTCAGTAATGTATTTCCACTGAACTACATCTCTTGAAAAAGCTGTTATCCTGCTGCTTTCTTCCTCTAACCCTTATTGCCTTTGTTAATTTAATCACATGCTATTTCTCATATTCTTGTTGACCAATTACCTACCGTAGGGAGACCGGGCTCCCCCCACCCTAAACTTGACATATGGCCATCCAGATCATTGTTAACAAATAGACTGTAATTTCTAAGCATCCATGAGTTATAGTTTTTTTAAAAAAATATCCAAACAATGCACTTGAAGATCCCTTCATAACTCACATCGAGTAATATATTCCACCAAAATGTATTTAATTTTTCGAGCTTGATAGTGCTATCGGTCTAGGACAGGCTTACAATTCTCATTGTCTGGTTTGGCTGTAAATACAACTGGGAAACCCAGCCAGATGGGTGGCATATAAAGAAATTATTATCATTATTTCTCCTTTCTGTGTTTCAGGGGACTTATATTCAGCTGTGACCTCAATTAAAGGTTTTTAAAAGTGTTTGTACATTCCAAAAAGTTTTACGATGATTTGCTCTAAAGATATTAAAGTCTGGTGCACATATATATATAATATTTAATTCAGAATGATTGCCAACAACATGTGTAAGAACCCAGGTCCCCTATTCCTGAGCTGCCTGTCCCCTTGATTTAGAGGGGTGCCTATGTAGACTAGTCAAAAATTTCTTGTGGGTCATCAGGAACAATTGGTTAGGGCTGGAGTCACAGACAAGGGCCCACACCTCCCACACTCCCTCATTTCTCATTCCCTCCTACCTCTCCCCCTTGTAGCACCCTATGCTCCCTATAAAGCATCTACATAGCACCAAGGAGACTTTCTGAACACAATCGGATGGGATGTGGGGTTCTGAAGGGAGAAATCATCTCGCCGCTTCTGATGGTTCTCAGGATCCAAGCCATTGTTCATGGCTGCAATCCTGTTAGGTTATTAACCCTAGCGCTCTTGGCTGACGGGTGTAAATTTTTAATAAAGTTTAAATTTTTAACAGGGTTTAAGCCCTACAACATCTGTAACTCCCACTTCTCTGCTATTAAGGAAAGACAGCACTCTTCAGGACCCTGTTCAGCTCCCCAGGCAATTATCTGTTTGAATAGGGGCGGCGGGGGGGGGGGGAGGAGGCCTATGAATTGAGTCCCATATGCTTCTGCATGGATAGCATAACATTACAGCCTGCTATCAAAAACTGTCATATCTTTAATGCTCATCTAGAGCTTTAATCAATTCTACTTATTTAGTCCAATTCCAGGGGTGTTTGTTCCTGTGAATGAAGGATAAACCAATGGTTCTCATTGTGACAAAGATGGACTGCCTCTTAGAAGTCTCTATGGATTCAGGTTAATTAATGAGGCTCATCCTAAGGTTATACATGATATATTACTTCCTCTAATTAGAAATAATAATCCTGATCATTATGCTGGTTAAGCTAGAAAGAAATAAGATGAATGTGCTTAACTATGATTAATAATAGTTGTACCTAAGTAGCAATCTCCTCTGCCACTGAGTTGCCTGCATAGTCTTATATGACTATGTTTTTAACAGCATAAAAATATTAATGAATATTCTAAAACTTTTCTTTCTGTAATACATATTTTTTTATTTAAAAAATTGCAGCAGATCTGGGAAATGTTATCTTTTCCTTACTCTGATGCCAGGATAAGCTTAGAAACACATTTAAGAAACTACTCGAATTCACCAGTCCGTACATTGTCACAGGAGCATAGAATCCACTTTAAACTGAACATCTAGTTATACTGTTATATTTCATGTGTTAAAACACAAGCCATTATAGGATTATGTATAATGCTAAATCTGCTTCCCTTTTTTGCTCAGAGATGCTCTCTGTTTGCTTCCACATGTTGGCTTTAAGCCATCTACTAGTTATACAAGGAATCATTGCTGATATCTCAGATAATAATAAATAGCTATGCGGATATACGTTTTAATCTCATACAAACATATTGCAACCTGCTGGCTTCTAGTATATCTTAAGAGAGGTGTCTGAGGTAGGAGAGGGAATTCTTGTACAGCTATTTTTTTAAAGAGGTCACCCTTGTATTGTATATGATTCAGCCAATCAGAGCGCAGGTCTTTACAAATTATTGTGTGTATAGGGAATAACCCATACAATTGAACTTACTCGTGCTAAATATAACAGCCAAATTTTTGTTAAATGTTTGAAACCCAATCACACAACTGGAATGAAATATCACTGATCAGGATATATGCTAATACAGATGTGAATGACAGCCAGCGAATGATTTGCCTTCTCACCTACTGGGCTTTTAAAAGCAAAATGTTCTACCAGTTTTGAAAAGCAGGCTTGAAAGTCCTGTGCAGATGGCATTCCTAGAAAGGAACTGGAGAATCTGCCAAGAGTTTCACTGTGCGTTTATATTCTATTGCAGAAAATGTTCTCTTCAACGTTACCAGTCTAGTGCCTTCTTCACTCCTAACGGAAGATAACATGGAGACACCTGGAGGCGATTTTGTTCTGTGTGAAGGCAAACGAGGCAATGGTATGATTTCATAAACCATGTTGCAGGTAGAGATACTGGCGCAAATATATGTAGGAGGCAACCATCCTGTTACCATCTTAACATTATACAAGAGCATTTGCTCAGACTCTCCACCCCTGTTCTAAGTTTTGCCCTGTAACTGGATAATCTGAAATGTGCAACCGGATGCTACAGTTTTATGCTGGGGCCCCATATTGGGCCAAACTCATACTGCGACATGGGAAAACGTTGGAAGAGTAGCTGTACACAATTTTAAACACAACAGAAGTAATCACACCTGAAGGCCTTGCCCATCTATAGTGACAGAATTTGCTCTCTGCATCTTGTTCCGATCACCTAGTTTGTTTGTTTGTTGGGAACCATCCTTTTCTTTTTTCATAGTTGCCTGGCGTTCCTAAAAGGGAGGTTGGAAGCAGCAGATTAGTGCATTATAGTATCTTACTATGGTGGAAATTGAAGACTCTCATTCTAGCCCTATACATTCAAATACCGCTTCAGTGATCATGGGTTCAGTGATTGCAATCAAATCATTAAATGAAGCCCAACTTCTTATACATCTATTTATGTATCTAAACATAATAAATAGATAGGTGATATTGTATTTTGTAACAATAAGTGCTAATGCAATGGTATGAAGTTGGTAATAATCATGAGGTCATCTAAGCTGTATGGTTAAGCGTATCGAAAAAGGAGATTAATCAATCGCGTTTTGGCCCCAGTCTCTTAAAAAAAAAAAAAAAAAACTACTAAAAAGCGCAATTGTTTTTGCAATCTGCTTTACCCAAAATCTGAAGTTTTCAAAAGGGTTTGTTACATTACAACCTCACTAATCTGAGTTAGCTACAACACAATCCTATATATGTCTACTCAAAAGTAAGTGCCATTGACCTCAATGGGACTTAGTCCTTGCTATGTGTGTATAGGATTTCAGCCCTAAAACCAAATTTGGACTATCTGGATAATACAAAGTTAAGATTGAATGCATGCAAAAAGCAGGAAAACATTCTCCAAGTGGTGATTTATTTATTTATTATTTCTCACATACATATGCTTTTAAGAAGCATTTTTCCAGGTGAGAATATGTCACCTCCTCAGCAAGTGTGGATAAAGAGGCTTAGGAGAAAGGGACTACACAGGAAAAGACATGGAATTATAGCTACACTGAACAAGCAGAAAAAGTGAATGAAATCATTATTTTAGGAATACATAACATTCACTTAATATCTATAGGAGAGAGGGAGATACGCTGCCCACAATGCCAAGACTGAGGACTTGTTCCTGAAATATATTCACAGTCTTCCAGTGTTTACAGCCACACAACTGGCAGGAAGGCAGAGAGCACTACTGAACCCAGCATGGAACCACAGTAAGGAAGTGTGGACCTCTGGAATTACATTCCTCAGTTGCATAAGCCTAGCAAACTTCTTTTTTAAAAAAATGTCTCCTATACTGCAGAGTCCACAGAGCTACCCAATATATCCCTTGGTTTTTCCTACCCCCTTGTGACCAGTACATCCTGGTCTTCAGCAACATTTGAACAGATGGTGGTCCAGGCAGATTGGTAGCACATCGGACAACCAGAATTCACTTCCCCGAGTTTTCAAAGGATTACATTTGAAGCCTAGGTCCTATTCCTATAATGGCTGAAGGAATTTGGCAGACACAACAGGAGACAAGAATGCTGGGCATTAACTCTGCCGAAGCAACTCAAGACCAAGAGCACCTTTTCTGTCACTTCCCTTACTGTTCTTTGAGAATTAATTCGACAAACAGAAAATAAATAAATAACCTAGTCAATATTCTGTGCCACTCAATCCCAGTTGCTCAGTCCCAGTTAGACTTGAAAGCTCTTGCAGATCCTCTTTCACTATATAAAAGGTAAAGGTGAAGGACCCTGGGACGGTTAAGTCCAGTCAAAGGCGACTATGGGGTTGTGGCGTTCACCTCGCTTTCAGGCTGAGGGAGCCAGCATTTGTCCACAGACAGCTTTCTGGGTTATGTGGCCAGCAGGACTAAACCGCTTCTGGTGCAACGGGACACTGTGACAGAAGCCAGAGTGCATGGAAATGCTGTTTACTTTCCCGCCACAGCGATACCTATTTATCTACTTGCACTGGCGTGCTTTCAAACTGCTAGGTTGGCAGGAGCTGGGACAGCGCAACGGGAGCTCACTCCGTTGCGGGGATTTGAACTGCCGACCTTCCGATCATCAAGCCCAAGAAGCTCAGTGGTTTAGACCACAGCGCTACCCTCATCCCTCCTTTCACTATATATATATATATATATATATGTAGGTTTTGGTGTCTTCGGGTGTCTTCCCGTGTAAGAGTTGGGGTGTCTAGGCGACGTTTCGACGAGGTCTCACTCGTCATCTTCAGGCTGGTGCTTTCGGCTTCTTGTTACTGGAACAGAGCAGGATCTCAGTGTTTGAGTTCCTATAAATACTGTTGAGGGGGTGTGGTGTATAGCCTCCAACGTTCTGGGCAGAGAGGAAGTTCCCAGGTTAGTGTGCCTTTTCTTCTTTTGTTCCTTAATTACTTGAGGGATATCTTGAGTGATTTCTTGAGTGATATTCTGAGTACCACTTAGGTGGGTCATTAAGTGTGGATTAGTTGCTAAAGCTTTCGTGTCTTGACCTCTTGAGCTTGTGAAGAGTTTTTCTGAGAAGATGGCTGTACTGCACTTAGTTGTGCTCTGGCTTGGCTTCGTGTATAGGGGCGAGCTGTGGTTTTGTGCCCTGTGCCAGCCAGATCTGTGTAGGGATTGCAGGGGGGTGCAGCATCCGGAGGTGCCACTATGGTTTGGCTACTGGATGGAGTCTGTAATTTATCTGTGGAGAGGGTCTGGGTTTGGGTCTGGTGTGGTTGATTGGTGATGGCGTTCTGTGTGCCTCTGGTTCTGGTGTCGGTTTTTGTGGGGAGGGCTAATTTCCAGATGTCTGGCAGGCGGGACGTGTCGTCACGCTTGTTCATGTTGTGAGGGTGTTTCTCTATCTCGATGGCTTCCATGATTATTCTCTTGTGGTGATGTTCCATGTTAAAGAGCAATTTGGAATCTGCAAAATTAATTTCGTGTCCTGTTTCTTTCATGTGTTGGAAAAGAGAGGAAGTTTTTTCTTCTTTTTTGACGGCATTCTTGTGTTCTGCGATACGTGCATTTATTCGTCTGTTTGTTTGTCCAATGTACGTGGCTGGACAGACTTTGCAGGGTATTTCATAGACCCCTTGGTTTTCCAACTGGATTTTATCTTTGGGGTTTCTGAGGATGTTGGCTATTTTTTGGTTGGTGCAAAAGGCTGTTTTGATATTGTGTTTATGGAGGATTTTGCTAATTTTATCTGTAGTGCCCTTGATATAAGGAAGGAGGGCCATGCCATTGTTTTCTTCTGTGTCTTGGTTTTTGGGGGGTGTTTCTTTTTGGATTAGCTTCGTAACCCTGTTTTGCTGGTATCCATTGGCGATTAACACATTTGAGAGATTCTGTAACTCAGTTGTCAAGTGGTCTTTGTCAGCCAGGCGTTTGGTTCTGGAGATGAGAGTCTTGGCTACGGAGTTTATTTGTGCAGGGTGGTGGTGTGATTGTGCATGTAAGTAGCGGTTGGTGTGTGTTTTTTTCCGGTAGATAGTGTGTCCTAGGGAGCCATCAGGTTTTTTGTAGATTAGGACGTCAAGGAAGGGAAGTTGGTTGTTGGCTTCTATTTCCATAGTGAATTGTATTTTGGGGTGTAGGCTGTTGAGATGTGTGAGGAAGCTATCTAGTTTTTCTTTCCCGTGTGGCCAAATTACAAAGGTGTCGTCAACATATCTGAGCCAAAGTTTGGGTTTGTGTTCTGACTTGTCTAAAGCATTGGTTTCAAAGTGTTCCATGTACAAATTTGCGAAGACACCAAAACCTGCATTCCTGTACCCGTGAAAATCTACGAAAGCAAATATCTCACCTCTACGGGGAGGAAACCTTCCAGCTGACAAGAACCTACGAGAAACTAGAAATCCGAAGAGCCACCATCTTATGTGATCTCTTGTTCCTACGCAACTGCCGAGACAACAACTTAATTCCCACATGCTTCCAACTTAAATTCCACTCTAAAACCCCAGCTACCGAAAGGATCCTGAAATGAACTGAACTATCCCTAATCAGAAACGAAATACATAAGAAAAGATACCTACTAAACCAAACCAACAAAGATCTGCTCACTCTTCACCTCAAACTCTGTAACAAAATCCACCCTGCACTCTGGGACAAATGCAAACAACTAGCCGTCTGGAGAGCTGAAACTGAGACCTCACATAAGACAGACAGACACACCAACAAACTCCACAAACTAGAGAAACGCCAGAAGCCCAGCCACCCTCCACAACAACCCATGAAACAAACAGTACATAACATATCAGACAGGATCCTCACCTCAACTGAAACCAAAGTACTCTCCAAAGGTTTCAACTTTGCAGTCGCCCCGAGACGCATCCCCACGGAAAACATCATATGCGGAGTCGAAGCTAGCCTAACCAAAATCAACCCAGATGAAGCCAATAAAATCAGACTTGAAGTCACCAACATCCTCTGCTCCAGCAAACCACCCAGAAGCAATTTACACAAAGAAGAACAGAAAGCACTCACCAACCTGAGGAAAGACAACAACATAATCATTCTCCCAGCAGACAAAGGTAATGCCACTGTTGTGATGAACACATCGGACTACCAAGCAAAACTATCAAATCTACTCCAAGACCCTACCTACCAACCTATAAAAACAGATCCCACCACCTATCTGGAAAAAACCACCAAATCCAAAATAAAAGCCTCTCCTATCAGTGAAGAAATCCAGCTAAGAATCATCCCCAGAGAAAAATCATCCAGATGCCCCAAACTCTACGGTCTCCCCAAGATACACAAAGAAGGAACACCACTCAGACCAATAGTCAGCTCCATAGGCTCACCTCTACAAAATCTCGCTAAATTTCTCGCTAAGCAACTTCAGCCCTATGCAGAATCCATCGCTTCACACGTTACTAACTCCTTCCAGTTCATAGAAACAATAAAGAAGCAAAACCTACATCCCGATGACCTACTTGTGAGCTTCGATGTTGTATCTCTCTTCACACAAGTGCCCATTAATGAAGCCTTGACAGCCATTCAAAACAAATACAATCCCCCCGAATACATCCTGGACCTGACCAACCACTGCCTAACCAACACGTACTTCATCCACAATGGACAAAGATACAAACAGATAGAAGGAGCACCTATGGGATCACCCCTCTCACCGGTCATCGCAAATTTGTACATGGAACACTTTGAAACCAATGCTTTAGACAAGTCAGAACACAAACCCAAACTTTGGCTCAGATATGTTGACGACACCTTTGTAATTTGGCCACACGGGAAAGAAAAACTAGATAGCTTCCTCACACATCTCAACAGCCTACACCCCAAAATACAATTCACTATGGAAATAGAAGCCAACAACCAACTTCCCTTCCTTGACGTCCTAATCTACAAAAAACCTGATGGCTCCCTAGGACACACTATCTACCGGAAAAAAACACACACCAACCGCTACTTACATGCACAATCACACCACCACCCTGCACAAATAAACTCCGTAGCCAAGACTCTCATCTCCAGAACCAAACGCCTGGCTGACAAAGACCACTTGACAACTGAGTTACAGAATCTCTCAAATGTGTTAATCGCCAATGGATACCAGCAAAACAGGGTTACGAAGCTAATCCAAAAAGAAACACCCCCCAAAAACCAAGACACAGAAGAAAACAATGGCATGGCCCTCCTTCCTTATATCAAGGGCACTACAGATAAAATTAGCAAAATCCTCCATAAACACAATATCAAAACAGCCTTTTGCACCAACCAAAAAATAGCCAATATCCTCAGAAACCCCAAAGATAAAATCCAGTTGGAAAACCAAGGGGTCTATGAAATACCCTGCAAAGTCTGCCCAGCCACGTACATTGGACAAACAAACAGACGAATAAATGCACGTATCGCAGAACACAAGAATGCCGTCAAAAAAGAAGAAAAAACTTCCTCTCTTTTCCAACACATGAAAGAAACAGGACACGAAATTAATTTTGCAGATTCCAAATTGCTCTTTAACATGGAACATCACCACAAGAGAATAATCATGGAAGCCATCGAGATAGAGAAACACCCTCACAACATGAACAAGCGTGACGACACGTCCCGCCTGCCAGACATCTGGAAATTAGCCCTCCCCACAAAAACCGACACCAGAACCAGAGGCACACAGAACGCCATCACCAATCAACCACACCAGACCCAAACCCAGACCCTCTCCACAGATAAATTACAGACTCCATCCAGTAGCCAAACCATAGTGGCACCTCCGGATGCTGCACCCCCCTGCAATCCCTACACAGATCTGGCTGGCACAGGGCACAAAACCACAGCTCGCCCCTATACACGAAGCCAAGCCAGAGCACAACTAAGTGCAGTACAGCCATCTTCTCAGAAAAACTCTTCACAAGCTCAAGAGGTCAAGACACGAAAGCTTTAGCAACTAATCCACACTTAATGACCCACCTAAGTGGTACTCAGAATATCACTCAAGAAATCACTCAAGATATCCCTCAAGTAATTAAGGAACAAAAGAAGAAAAGGCACACTAACCTGGGAACTTCCTCTCTGCCCAGAACGTTGGAGGCTATACACCACACCCCCTCAACAGTATTTATAGGAACTCAAACACTGAGATCCTGCTCTGTTCCAGTAACAAGAAGCCGAAAGCACCAGCCTGAAGATGACGAGTGAGACCTCGTCGAAACGTCGCCTAGACACCCCAACTCTTACACGGGAAGACACCCGAAGACACCAAAACCTGCATATATATATATATATATATATATATATATATATATATATATATCCTAAAGGAAGAAGTGACAATTCAAGAGGATAGCTAACTGCTTCAATGAGGAGAGCAGGGGAATCCAATATGCTGTCCTTCAGAAACTGCTGGATGCAAACTCAAGTAAGTCAAAGCCAGCCTGACGTATGGTCAGGTATGATGGAAGTTGAGAGTCCAACGACATCTAGAGGGCACCATGTTGGCGACCCCTGCTCTACTAATTAAACACCTCTACTTTGTGCTGCTAGAAATATTCCTACAGGCACATTCACGAGGAAAGTATGCAGGTGTAGGCAGTAATGCTACTGGCTTCTTGTTGTCGTTGTTAAGTTAAACTAAATTAATTGTGCAGGTGTTATGCTTCATAGTAACAAAACACATATAAACACAGAAAAAATGCAGACTGCCAGAAATAATATTCGTAATTGTCGTGATCAATTTACAGCTTTTAAAAGGGGGACGGGGGGGGGGTGGGAAGGGAGAGATAGAAAAAGAACTAATGTTGCAAAGTAAGGAACACTGACAGATTTTTCTGCTGCTGCTGCTGCAGTGAGAAAGAAAAGAACCAAGGCTGGAGGTAAAATTGAATTTTTTTAAAGTAATATATAGATCATATTGAGGCCCCCCAGAATCCATGCAGGCCTAGATAAACATCCAAAAAAGGTATGTCATCTCTTGCTATGTTGTCTTTTAAAATGGTAGGCTGGGACATTTTTTATTCACCTATGGCGGTCGCTTCAGTCTGAATAAATTCACTTTAAGTTGCGCCCCTATTATGTTAAAGGGAAATCAGGTGTGCCTGCTAACAAGAAGCACTACCTGCAATTATGCGCTTTGCCGCCCCTTTATTCCAGTGTTCAGAAACTACAAATGAAGCACAGAACAAATGACAAATAGAGAAATCAAAGGCATCTAAAACCTCAGGAGAATATTATATTCCTTCTTAATGTAACACAGAGGACAGATCTTTTTTACATACATGTGTATAGCATTCTGACTGATAATTCAAAATATTTACTTTATTTTTTCATGCAGTGGGTACCTTAAGTGTTTATGATTTAACAAGCTAACTTAATTTAATGTGCAATACAATCCTATGCATGTTTACTTGGAAGTAAACTCCACTGTGTTCAATGAGGCTTCCTCCCCAATAAATGCAGCCTAAGGTAGATTTGATCTGAAGCCAATTTTTAGCTACTAAGTTTTTGGTCACTGAAATATATAAGTAAAATATGTATTCATGTTCTTTATTGTATATAATTTTATTGTTTCTTAACTTTTGTAAGCTGTCTTGGGAGGGTATATTTTTAAAATAAAATCTGTCTCTTATCTCTCCCAAGAATCAAATCAAGATCACTACAGAATCCAAAAGGTAAAGCAATACCTAGCACATTCCTATTCAAAAATTTCATAGAAAAACGCTTAGAATGGGGTTACAATGGGCATCAGGGAGGAAGTCACCCTTAACATTATCACATCTCCAGCACTGCATATCTTCCTAATTTTCCTAGGGTTATTATACTTTACAATGGGTGTCAACTATTTTATAAAAGGTGACATTTTCAAATCAGTTTTCAAATACAAAATACAGTGTTTATTCCTCCTCATTGAACTCCTAGATCATTGTTTCACTTTTCCATATAACTTGCATAATTGCTGGCTGGCTAAATCCTTATCTGTTTATTCCTACCTGTAGATTCTTTTCATCTTACTTGCCTGAAATGGCAAGAATCTCTATAGAAGGGATGATGTAAACATTGCCCAAGTAAAGGGTTTTTGTTTCTCTTTTGCAGTTAGAATTCTTTAGTAGTACTACAGGACTGAAATATTAAAACCTTAAAATAAGGAGATCAAACTACATTTGGCATGTCCTTCAAAAACAACAGCTATGTAAAATCTCAGGGCGATTGTGCGATATTCTTGTATAAAAATGGAGGTGAAGCTGACACTTATTGAAAATAAATGACACTGCAAAATGCAGATATTTATTTTCTGGGTAGCATATATGTTCTAGTTATGACTATTTTATTAGGATATACAAAATGATTGATGCGGCTGTAATCATTTTGTCTCATGGACACAGGCAATGCTGAGTGAAAGTTACTCAATAAAACACTAATGCACATTTTGACGGCTCGCAACGTGAAGGTATTCTGTTTTCTCCATGAACTTCTAGACTAGAAAAAAATTCCAAAAAGTATTGCAACAGGAAACTGGATTCCTGATTGTCATCCTTAGAGGCTGATTAGGTAGCAATATCCTATTCCTGTTATTCTATATAGTGTTACAGATTAAGAGAATGCACCAGTGCAAGTTCTCTTTGCTCGGGATCCTTCCATTCACAAGTCCAATCACTGTTGATCTTCTACCCATGGGCATACAATGGACTTTGATGCAGACAAGGAAAGGCCTTGTGGGAACTAGAAAAACATACACTGAGTTGCTCCAGGTCTGTTCCAGTTTGCACACTGACATTACAACACAAAGATTCTATTGTACCATTATACCGGATCTCTATTTTATGTTGTTTATGTTCAAGGAGCAGAGGTTGTTCAGCCCTCTTACTGCCAGGACAATGCTGTGTTCATATAGTTAAGGCAGAAGAATCAGATGATGCTCTTCCAAAGTGATGTTTAGCTGATGGTGTAAACTTCCAGTGAATTTTGTTCAGGAAGACTGTATACGTCTGCTGCCTAAAAAAATCCACTTCACACAGACATGAGGGAAAATCTGTTTCTGCCACTCTTTCCACCATATTATCTAAACGTCACCATTTCAAATTCTCTAAAAGCCACAGGAACATTTGTGATACAACTCATAAAGTCCCAGAAATGAGAACAAAGGTCCTCTATAATATGCTGAAGGCAAAGTTCTGAAGAACAGGATCTTCGTGCACCTATTAGCTATCAATAGCTCAGCCTGGACAGCTCAGTTGGTTAGAGCGCTGTGCTGATAACACCAAGGTTGCAGGTTCAATCCCTGTATGGGACAGTTGCATATTCTTACATCACAGGGGGTTGGACGAGATGATCCTCAGAGTCCCTTCCAGCTCTATGATTCTATGAAATTGCCTAGAGATAGAGCAGAGCTCCACCCAAACCAGAATCCACATTGGAACTACGATTTTTGGTTGGGATTGAATTCATTGAGTGGATCCAGAGCATTCTTCATGCACCAGGACCTAAACCAGTTCCAGAAACGTATGAGGCATAGCACAACCAAGTGAGTTGCTATGTCATGCTGTACCCATATCTCAATATTCACAAGGCAAGGCCTAATATGGTTGGAGGATATTATTGTGGCTGCTCAAGCTCTACCCTAGTCTGTGAAGAGCCTCTGGAGTACCAAAAAGACCACCCACTAGACATACCAAAGACCTCAGAACAGACATGGAACAGTCCAGAGTGGGTCAAAGGATCACATTTGTTCACACCTTGTCTGCTGTGAAGGCTCCATCACGCTCAGAGAATGTCAGTACTGCTACTCTGTTGTCTCCAAGCATGGGCAGAGACCCGTTTCTGCCCATGCCGATAGTAGATAGCAGAATTCATTACAGATATCACACTTTACTTGAGCTGCGGTGGAACAGAATGGATTCCTTGCCAAAACTGTACAAAGCAGACCTTACTGGCTTGCTTATCCCTGTTATCAACCCTGGGCGACCTTTAAAACTTCAACAGTTCCAGTCTAATCTCAACTGTGAGTAATTTAGGAGCACTCTAGGGAGTCTATCCTTTGATAAAAGAGTCTTATTTTAATATGTAATGTGCAGGTCTTCTGCTTTTTGGAGTGCTGCAAGAAATGCAGTCTGTCATAACTACTATGCCAGCCCCAAAATGTACTTTAAGGCAGGAAGTCAAGACACCAAACAACTTTTATTTGCATCTGTGAACACTTTTATATTACGCACCTCAGGAAGCGAAACTCCTAAAGGAGGTAGAGTCTGTTGGAGAAAAACAGTTTCAGCTACAATATTAATATTAATTAAAGACAATTCCTGCAAAGAAAATTTGAATGTGTGGCCATTTTGTTGAGCTAGTAAAGCAGTTTTCCATTACAAGTCAAGTCATCACAGCAAAGTAATGTGGATGTATCGTGTTTGTATAAAAAAACTCACAAATAAGATAAAGATAATTAACAAAAACCAAACCTTAAAAGCAATAAGAAACATCACCATACAATCCAAGAGATCAGCATAAAGCAAAAACTCATCATAAAACGGCTTCTAGAACAAAAATATTATCACTGCTCACTTGAAAATGGGAAGAGATGGTGGTTGGCAGATATCCCCAGGTAGTAAGGTTGGTGCCGCCACTAAAAATGCCCTGCCTCTCATATCAGACAACTGAGGATGGTTTGGTCAGTCTATTTCCAGTCTGTGTTGGCTTTGTATAGCTTCATGTATAAGTCCTTTCCATCCTCTCACTGCACTAATCTATTTTTATTAATCCTGAGACCTCCAGGCATAGGGTGGTATATAAATTCAATAAATAATAATAATAATAATAATAATAATAATAATAATAATAATAATCCATACAAAAATTATGTGTAAAAAAAGTCAATCTATACTGAAACTTGCAAATGAATTCCTCAAGCATCGCTACCAGTAACTGAATCCTTGCTAGTGACTAGCCAGAGGGGATCTCAGAGTGATCATAGGGCTCAGTAAGGTTTACATGGACAGAATTGGTCCTGGTTTACCCTAATACTTTAAATTTAACATTGAACAAGTTGTGTTTGAATACCTTGTGTGTAAAATGCATTTCTTCATAAGGGATAGTAACACTGCTTCCATAAAAGCAATTATACCAAGCCTCAAGAGTGATTAGCCACTTCCAAGATTCAATCACAAAGATTCCCTCCTGCACCTTTCATTGAACAGAAGGTCAAGGGTCAAGGGTGCTGCTATATTATTTCAGGCTTTCAAACAATCTGTCCACATCCTCAGGTAGTATAAGCTAAAGCATATTCGTAATAAGTGACCAGACTCTATTTTTACAGTTCCTTATGGACTCTTATAACTTCCCATTCTTCTTTCAACCTTTAACAACACAGGCCAAAACACTTTGCTTCCCTTTTATTCTTTCCAAATAGTGTCCTGTCATCAGAGGTACATCTAGGAAATTTTAGACTCTAGGCCCCAGTAGAACCCAGTATGCCCACTGTCGATTTGCAAGCCCCCTCCATAGAGGCTGGCCCCTCTCACTGTCCTCGGAGCTTGCTTACCAGTAACCTCCTCTGGCTGATATCCAGACAGACCAGGGAGATTTTGACACCCACATGGCTGCTGACACTGAACCTGCTTGCCTCATCATATCTGGCTTCAGGGTAGTCATTGGGGGCCCTGGACTTTGGCCCCAAAACATAGCCTTAGCTACATCACTGACTGCTATACATAATTATTAGAACTCTTCGATTCACTGCATTGTTGTGTAATGTGAAAGTTCTGGAGAACCTAAGAGTAAGAGTTAGCAAACATGATGATTTGTGAACCTGCATATCCACTTCTATCAAACTGCATTTGTTAAGGTCACCATCCTCCAACACGAATGATCATGGAAGTTATTTATGAGGTGCTATCATACCTGCTTAAGATGGAAAGAGCTACTAGGAGACTCAGGACCAGCAAGGAGCCATGCCCATGGTACTCACAGAAGTTTGTATGACCAAACCACAGGGAACACAAGTTCCCACATCTCTTCAGTGACTTATGAATCAGCCCTCACCTCAGTGCCTCATAGCAGTTTACGCTTCTACCATCGAGTCAGTGCCCTGACAGCATACCAGCTACATGTGCAGCACAGATCATTATATCACAATCTCTGTCAAAGTGTTGGTTCCCTTTTGCCCAGGACACTTGATGCTTACAGAGTTGACAACCCTAGGTAAAATTCAGGATGAGTGAATAGTGCCAGCTACAATTTATCATCCTCTTCATTCCCAACACAGAGCTGAGAGGAGCTTGAACAATGGTAGTTAATTGAAAAATGCATCTTCCTCTGGGGGGCAGTTATTAATTTCAATCTGACATGAAAAAGAAACAAAAAATAGTTCTTGCTGTAGATAAGAACACTCTTATCCTTCAGTTTTTGCAGTTTTTGGGATGAAGGAGAAAGGGATTTTGTGTGGTTTCAATCTTGCATTCATTGTGTGTTGTGCAACACTACAACTGTATATTTAATCTGCTTAGATAGAGGTTGAGTGCTCAAAGTGAACTCTTTTCAGCGCAGAGACAATGTTTCACAGCAAATGGTGTGTGTTTTAAATGCTCTATCTATCCATCTATCTGTCTATCTAGTAAGCTCACAACTTACATTTAACTTGTACATATTCAGCTTTATGTGCTTGGCAAATTTGGAAAGGAGGTAGGCCTCTGGGGAAAATGAGTTTTGCAATCCCACCTGCTATTGCACCCCATGTGCTCTGACTATATGAGATTTTTGCTTTAGGTGCAATCCTAAATTGTGGGCTTACAAAAACAAAAAAACAACAACCCCTAACTTTTAAAATATTTAATTGATAGTAAATAAACAAAAAACAATGGATGGTGTACTGCTCAAATCTCCAGTAATCAGGAGTAACAGTTGTCCTATTATTACAGTATTATTTGCAGGTGGAGAGAGAGAGAGGTTCACATCTTTGTCGTTTGTTAAATGGACAGCTACCATTTATAATACAGAGCAGGAAAGTATTAGCAATCTGTTACTGATTCTATTCAGAAAATAGTACTGTTACAAATTGGTAAAAAGTTGAGAAAGTATGTATCGAAAGACTGCAACTGCATGCATTTATGTTGCATATGCGGAATTATATAAAATAAGTCATAGTAAGGGCAGAGATATTTTTTCTTCTTGCATACAACCACCTCATGCCAATACTCTGCTTCTAACCTTGTTATAATCTAATTCTATTGTAATACAAAAGCTAGGATTAAATTGAGTTAAAGGTTTCCTTAAACTCACTGCCCGTCAACCTCATCATGAACTTTCATTATGTGCATGCAATTAATTGGATCCAATGAACAATTTCAGAACTGAGTTATAGTCTCCCCCATACCATATAATTAGAATATAATTACCCACAGGATATCAGAAGGATGCAAAACCTTTCTTCTAAATGCACCCTCATTAGGAAACAAATCTCAGTGTACATTTATTTGATCAGTGTGAATTAATTAACATGTTACAGAAATAAGAGGGCAGCTATAAACTGATTCTGGCATCTATTAAGACTACTGTGAGATCTACATGCACAGATTGTAACTGAAATCATTTACTTTCAGTCACAAAGATCACCATAAAATATATCAATGCACACAGGTACAGAGTTCCTCTTGAATAATGTCTGCAAAGGTAAAAAGTTTTCCTGTTTTAGTATTCCTTCTGGGAGACTCAGAAGTATTACTCTGTTTTGGATGGTTGGAGTGAAGATGAGCAAGGCTAAGATGTACTCCAGAGTTTATTAAACTTTATTTTATATGGAAGACCACAACATTCTGGATAAGACAGGAATGTCAAGAAAAGAGAAATATCAAAATTCCTGGACTATATCTTCACTCCATGCTCCAAAAAGCAATAGAAACTGGAGATCACACAGACTAAAAGTTAAACACTGTTCATAAATATGAGCAATGGAGAGATAATAAAATAAAATGCAGCAAGAACAAACCTAAAATGTTGTATGTAAAATGAAAATCCAAATGCACAAAAATAAGATGCATTAGCAACTGGCCACACAGTAACTGCCAGGAAGTATTTTAAAAATTTCCATGGGCTCAGGAGCTTTAAAGAACAATGATTTCCAAGACTTCTTAGACCTGGAATACTGCTGTTGCAGCATTTTCTTTGACAAAGAGAGGAAGGAGACAGGGAGAGAGGCAAACTTAGGTGGACAGATAGACAAACACCTTACTGATGCCATTCACCTCCCAAAAAGAGTACATTTTGGAGAATGAAGAGAGTGGCAGGAAAAAAAGGAGGGCTGACTGGTGTCAAGGACAGGCAGGGATCTGAAGAATCTGTGGCAAAGGAAAGGGACAAGGGGAGTGACCCAGGAGAGGGGACCAATGATTTATGGGGTGTCACACCACCTGCAAGGCAAGAGCTGGGGTAGGAGGGAGAGTCGGGACAGTCTGAGGCAGGGGAAGGTGTGCAGAATGTGGTGGAGGAAGAAGGGATGGGTCAGGTGATGGATGGGTCAGTAGATTCCCCACCTTCCCTTGCACCACTGCCTCCTAGAACCAGGAGAGACTTGAAAAGGAAGAGCAGCGAAGACTTCCATGCAGGAGGAGTCTCAGGTTGCAGGCATGCAACCTGTCAGAGGAGGGTATATAAGCAGGCAGAGGGAAGAGTCCCCCACTGTTGTTGCAACTGCTCCATTGGGCCCAGACCTGTGGACAGGTGTCTAGGGGTTAGAAGTGTGTGTGCATGTGGAGCACCATGGAAGCTGCTGTAAGTGTTTCTCTTGCCAATAAAAAGTTAACAATTACACATGTGCCTTCCTGATCTGGGATGAGTCATGACAGCCAGCAATCTAAGCCAATACTGGGGCACATCCAAATTTGGAAGGACCTGGGCCCACCATGTTTTGAGGTGAGGCTATTCATGATAATGTGGTGTCCTTAAAAAGGGGGGTGGGGTGAGGAAAGCGACCAGAATTTGTCATGGCAAAGTGCATCAGACAATCCAGCATGAAATCCTATTTTCTGTGAGTGATATTTATTATGGGAGACAAGTTTACCTAGTACTGTTATTGCATTTTTTCTTGAAGGGTTGGTTCAATCACCAAGCATGTTGTACAATAAAAAGGAAATACAATGATGAGTATCTACACATGTCTACATACATGGGACAGACAATGTAGTAAGTTATGGTGCTATGGGATAAGCCACAATATTAAAGGTATATTGGAACTCAGTTGTTTAGCTTCTTCATTAGCATAATTTTATTCACATAGAAAACTGACCAGTAAGATCATTACTTCAAGTTCTCTTATCTGCAGACTCTCACAATGTTACTAGACTGTGAATGAAAGATCCTAAGATCAAGAAAGAGTTCCACAGCAACAATGTAAAAGTATTATCTCTCCTACGTTATAGGAAAACAAAACAAAACACAACAAAACCTTCATACTTGAACCAAACAAACACATACTGCTAAACCAAGATTAAAAGCTGAATTTCCTACTGTGAAAAAACATATTGTGCAGATTTGGCCATTTCTTAAAATTCATAGATCCAAGCTGGTGAACGGATCCTTTTCCACAATGATGAACAGAATTATGATGTCACTGTAAAGGCATATTAAATGCTGCTCCAAATACAGAGAAAACGTAACAGGCATTCAGAATTTCCTAGTGCCTCCAAAAGGTTTCATCCATTAAGTTCCAACCACAGATGCCCAACTCAAAATCCTTGAGACCTAAAAGAGGCAGTATAGCTCTGGATATCAGTTTGCTGGGGACAAACAGGGAAACTGCATTCTCTCATGTTCTGCTTGTAAGGTTCCCAGAGTAATTTTGTTGGTCTTTATTGGAAACAGAATGCTGAATGAGGCAGAAGCGAGTGACCTGCCCACACCCAAAAACCAGGCAGAGATGGAGTCAGAAGCCCCAAATGCCAACTCTCTCAAATACTTTCCTCCACCAATGTAGAGGTTCTTGGACTACAACTCCTATCATTCCTGACCACTGGCCAAGCTGACTTGTGCTGATGGTAGTTGGAGTCCAGCAACACCTGGAGGAAACCACATCGACTACCCTGGTTAAATATTATGAGAATGAGCTAAAGCAAAACTTAAGTCTTGCATGTTCCCCCACCCGCCTTCCATTTTAGATTAACTGGAAATTTAGCGGCCATCTAAGCCCTAAACTTTAAGGTGAACTATAGCTGAAAGAATACAGCATCACGAGCCATGGTTTGAAGCTGGATAAACAAATCATAGTAAAGATTAACCACAGTTTGTCCAGGTGTGGATGAAGTGGCAAGTTGTAGTTAATCTAAAGCGGAAGCTTCTAAACTCATCATGGCTGTGCCAGAGAAGGATGGAGTGGGGGGGGGGGGGAGCACACAAGATTAAGGCTCTCTGTGGCTTTCTCCCATAATGCTACAGATGTAACATTTAGTGTTACATCTAAACCAGCCCTAAAGGAAGAAAAGCAATTGTATCATCAACAAAGCAAGGGGGGGGGACACATTATAGTACTTCTTTACCCAGTGCACAGTTAACTTATAGAAGTCACTGCTGCAGGTTATCAACAGAAAAACAGCCCAAGAATGCTACCCATTCTAATTTACCATCCAATTTTCATTAAAAAAAAATCAGTAAAGGAAAAGCCATTGTTTAGAGAAAATAGTGGCATAAAGTTTGAATTTTGCAAATCTTAGATTTCTTATTACTGTAGTTTTGCAACATCACTTTTTTAAAAC
Organism: Podarcis liolepis; assembly: GCF_965112155.1. Lineage (NCBI taxonomy): Eukaryota > Metazoa > Chordata > Lepidosauria > Squamata > Lacertidae > Podarcis > Podarcis liolepis. Next base: position 32,105,898 of record NC_139563.1, read on the forward strand.
ACTGAAGCCTATTTAAAGAAAAACAGTTGTATTTGGAAAGACCACTGTTAACATAATTTATGGTTAAAGAAATGCTGAGCTGGGTGCCACTGTAGTTCTTTAAATTTCGAAGAATGTACCCTATTTAGAAGAGTACACAGTTTTTCAGGTTATTGTATTTTAAAAACATGATCACACCTAACATGGCTCTGGAGTGCAAAATCAAAGGCTGCTGCCTGCACAAATTTCAGAAGTCAGATTCAGGCTAGGCATTGACAGATCCCCAGTTATGTGGCGTCATGAGCACCAGAGTCATACAAGATTATTTTGCTTCCTCTGTTAGTACTACTCCCAAGGCCCCCATCCTACAAATACCTGTATAATCACACATACATTTTTCCAGGAGTGTTCAATAGACATCATCGCTCAAATCAAACAAGTTTTTTTTTCCCTCCAGGTGGAGGGGAGTGCAACAGGGGTACAGAGTTTGCACAACTCTATTGAAATATAAGCTTTGAAGGTCCGTCTCCAAAGCTCTTTGTAGCACTCTTCACAGAGCATCTGTATTGCCATTTTCATTGAGTAATTATATTTGTAGACAGGTAATTTACTGCTCAGTCTAGCAGCATAAAACATATAATGTTGATGCATTGCTTGCTGCAAGGCCAAGGCCATCATTCTAGGTAACCTCCGGTGGAGATCAGAGCCCTTAGCATTGCAGATATATAACGTGCATCCCAAGCAAAATGTGCCCATAAGAATAACTTCATTATTCTGGGAAGCTAGATCTATAAAAGAAGTAGGATGTGCAAGTATTTGGCCTATACAATTTCTGGTAAATTCAGGATGACTAAATGATAAAACCACAATCAGTTTCAATTACAGCATACATTCTAGAAGACATTCAGTAGTATGAAGGAAGAGGGAAATACAACGTACTATCATTAGTGAGTTAGCATTTTGTTTAGATTGTGCTGTCAGAACAAGGCTGTAGTAACAGCAGCCTTGAAGCTCTCCCATAGCCTTAAGATGCCTTTAATGCAGAAGAGCTCTTTTGAAATGGATGAACAAGAACTTACCAATACTACAGGGCAGATAGATGTGGGTGGTAGAATATGATCCTTCAGAGCACCACAATCACATTCAGGCTTGAGGTGTGATGCACATTTGTTATGCAGCTATGAGAGAGAGAGAAAAAAATCTATCATTAAGAATATAAATGTCATAGGAGTCAGTCGATGTGAGTGTGCTGAAATACACCGAGCTGTTATGATGTAAAAAACAATAATAATTAAACACAATAGACTTTGAAGGTGACCAATTTTAGATAAAAGTACAAAACTCAAATATAACATGAATAAGTAGCACTGAAACTGATTTCACAGAGAAAGCTTGACTTAGTAAATATATATGTAAAAATCATGTTACTAACTTTGAAAAAGTTAACCAACTGAAAAAGATGATACTTACAAAGTAACAGCAAAATAACAATGATCTGTTACAATCAAATAACCTTTGAAACTTGGTAACAGAGAATCTTATGACACTTGAAAGTCTAACAAGATTTTTTAAGGCATAAACTTTCATGGACTAAAGTCCTCCTTCATCGGATACATGAAGTGTTATCCCAAGTTACCGGTAAGACGTGTTTTTGCTGCAACAAACTAACACAGCTGGGTCTCTGGAAATTAGACTTTTACTGAACAATCCTAGCCATGTCTACTCAGAAATAAATCCTTATTGAATTCAACAGCGCTTACTCCCAAAGATTAGAATTGCAGCCTAAGCAAAGAAGTACTATCAGTGCAATCCTTAAAAAAATTGGTCAAAATAAAATTCTACTGGGTTCAATGGGACTGACTCCCTGGTTCAGTGCGGCAGAATTACAGGTTACATATTTCCTCCAAGTACTGAAGCTTTATTGTGGGTGTCTTTTGCTCACCCCATAATCTAAAACTTGTCACACTAATTCCCTGCCTTAGTGGCAAGGCCACTTTTACCATAATTAACGCACACTTAAGCCATTCTACAACCAATGAGGTTGATTTGGATTCTCAACCAATCTACTTAAATTGGCTCTCCCCCAATCTCTTCTGAGGCACAATTCAGCATTCACACTCTATTGACTTGCATGCAGACCAGTTGTGCATTTTAAGTGTTCTAGATTCTCAAATGTACACAAAGGCAGACCCAGGTGAGAGTAAGGACCCCACTCTTTGGTGCTAGCTTTTTCCCAGTCCCTTCAGCCACAGCCTCAGGGAGCACATGTGCCCAGTAGAAAATGCTGTGGTATCTCAGCCTGCAAAATCACAACCACTATTATCACTCGAAGGCACTCACTGTGACTTGGCACCAGACGCAATGCAGCCCAGTCAATCCTTGGTAACATTTTACAGTTTTGTGGCACTTATCACATTTGGTTGGACAATTCCCTTCTACCCAGAAGTGATGCATGACCTAGGAAAGAAAAGTGCAGCCGTAAGTAAAATATTTCATTTCTTTACTTTTTAAAAAGACACTTTCAAAAGAGTCACTTCTCTACCAAAGCATGCAAAGCAACATTAAACTATTAAGAGGAACTACATACAGATTAAACTGAACAATTAATATCCTTAAGTCAATAAATATTGAAGAGCAAGCAAGCAGGCCACAAAAACAATAAAAAACAACAAAACCATCAATCCAAAGTCTTGTAAAATTGCAAGGTTTTGACCCGGGACCTAAATAGCTTTGATGAAATCACCTTCAAAAAGCTGCTTGGGGAGGGTATTCCACATAGGAGATGCTGTCACTGACTAGGCCTCGCTACTGTCCTCACAGGGTGAGGGAGTACCCAAAAAACAGGCTTAGAAAATTACCTTATAAGATCAGGCAGGTTTGTATGAAAGGAGCCTGTCCTCTAAGTACCTTGGTTCCTACGCTGTTTAGGGTGTTAACATGTAAACCAGCACTTTGAATTGACGTTGGAAACCCACCAAAACACAGTGAAGACAATAATGGTGGCTCACCTCAGTACTCTTTTTGGATTTCACATATGTTTTGATGCAAGAAGCTGGTGCTCTCGAAACGCAACGTTCATGGACTGTGTACTTACAAACTGAAAACGCAACAATGTTGTTATTGACACAATTTTGTAGAAACCTATTTTGAATAACTAAGCTTATCAAAAGGCAATTCATTATTTGTATCAGGAGCATGGAAATCCAAATCTAGCAATTTGCATTGAAGCAAAAAAAGCCCATATAATAAAGGAAATACTGCTTAATATCAGTAACATCATGGGAGGAGTGTTTCTAGGACTAAGGTGAAATGGTTATTTTTTGCTGTTGGATGCTGCATGTTGTTTATGTAATCTTGTAATTCAATATTTATAGTATTGAAATGTGGTACTTTGTGTGTTACTATATTTTAAGTCTGCTATGTTATTACAAAATTGTTTTTGTGGTGTTTGTAAGAAATTATTTCCTGCTTGTTGTAAGCAGCAATCAATGTTTTTTGTGGGTGTTTTTTGTGGGTGTTAAAAGCAGCATACAAATAAAATGAACGAATGAATAACAAGTATGGTCAATGTAAGAATCTAAGACTACTCAATGGTTGAGCAAGAAACGCTTAACTGAATCAGCCCTTGCTAAAATGTCAACAATCGTCCCTAAATTGAAGGAGGGGCAGATACTGAAGACAAATTGATGCCTGCCAAATGTGTTTGTGTCATTGCCAAGAAGGAAATAGCTATATTTTACCAACTATAGGCATGAGAGCAGCTGGCAAACCCAAATGCAAAAAGCAGCAAGTTTATGTTATTCCCTATATTGATTTATCAACCTTGGGTAGTCTTCTTTCCGGATAGAAATCGTTATAAATCTGTTCATTCTATCACGCACAACGTTCAATGATCATTCACCTTGCCAATTTCCATTCCCCAGAAAAGCTTCTGTTGCAAGATCTCCCCTCTTGCCCTTCATCGCTTTTCTGCACTTTGTAGCCTTTATTGGTACAAGAAAGCCTAAGTGGTTTCATGGAATACTGACTCAAGAGTGGAATCAAATTGATGCTCTTGTGCTCATGGAAGCATTTTGATCCATTGGATGTCTCTGCTAAAACAGGAGAGGGATGAACTTTCTGCCTATTCCCTGCTACCCACTGGAGCTCCCATATCACCCAACACTTAGTTCTGGAAGGCCTTCCAACCCTCTGGAGCCAATCTCAGGGGCTCTGGAGGCTGCAGGGGGAGAGAGAAGCTTCCTTCTCCTTTTGTTAGCAGCGGCCATCTTGTGAGCACAAGGGCATCAAATGGATTCCAAACTTGATATTTTTGTGGTGACTGAGCAGTTAACATTACCACTATGAGGAGGACTAATGCTAACTTCAGTAGTCAAAAGCTCACCCACATTCAAAACAAAAGCACCATTTATTCCAGGTTTTATCTTCAAGGGTAGCCGTGTACAATGCTTTCTGACCACTTCTTTTGCACTTATTACGGACATCCAATGGGAGGGCCAGCTATAAATCACATATACTGCAGGGAGCAACTTGATTGGCCACAGAGGGTTGTGCGGCCCCAAATGTATCCTCCAGAACCCTGCCCCCCCTTCTGCAAACCACTCTTTAATGAAAAGAAGCAGCAATGCTTTTAAAATATCAAGAGATGCAAATGCCAGGCTGTGTATCCCTAACCAGTGATGGGTGCAGAAGCATATGAGCAGGTTTATTAATATGTGCTTAACAAGATAATTTGTTAAAAAAAGAAAACTGAAGCTCAACATGGATAGCATACCCAATCAATGATGGGCTTAATCCATGTAGTGCCGTCATTTTATTGGACACCAGAAAAGACTGGTGGGAAACAGTCAGAAACGTAGTTGGAAAGCGTGAGTGCCTCTTTTGACAGATACCGTTATACACAGAGGATGACTAAAGAAGAATGTGAATAACTATTTACAAACATATTAGGAGATGAGTGACAAGAACAGAAAAGGGGAGGACAAAAAACCTTATAGCTAGGCACCTTGTAGCTAGGATAAATGAGGCATAATCAAGGTAAATCAAGGCAAACAGTATGGATTGTAGACAAAGGTGTCCATCTACAAAATACTATCAAGATGAGGGGCTCAAAATCCAGGCTGAATAATTTTATTTTCTAAATTGGGCTTGAGTCTCCCAAAGAAAGGCATGGGCAGTTGCTATCAGAGGCACATGCTCTTCTTTGACTTGCCCTGGACTAGAGCAATCCTCTCTTAGCAGAAGCATTGGTATACAATGTAACATAAAGCAGGAAGCAGTTGTGAGTTTTACCCTCTGAGAGTGACTGGCAAACCATCTTCTCCAGATGCAAAATTATCTTGTCCTTGGAGAAGAAGCCATTTTCTAACATAATACTACACCATGGTTTAAGATTACAAGAACTAGCCACTGCAAGTATAGAGCATGCATCCTTCTCTATATTCCACGTAAAATAAGTTTCTGCTTCTATTTTTTATTAACCGTTGTTTAGTATGTCATCCAAAAAAGTCATAGGTTATCTTAACTTGGAGTAGTTTAATCAAGCCAACTTTATACACAATGGTTTGAAGATGTCTTTTGTTTCAACAAACCATAGCTAATTTAAACTACAATTTGTCCAGGTTCAGACAATATGACAGTATTTTATATTATATGCAGATTATTTTTATTATTATTTGACTTTATATACCGCCCTGTAGCTGGAGTTCTCAGGGCAGTTTTTATATTCTAATTTTATATTATAAAATCCATATAAAGTAGAAGCAAAAGTTTCCAAACTTCTCCTTGCAGCTGTGACAAAGGAGGTGCCCAAGAACTGCAGTCACTCATTCTTAAGAATCCTAGGACACCCACACCATGATTTAGTATTAGTTTTATTTGGTTTGTTGTCTCAAAAGTTACCTTGAATTTTTGGAAAGTATAGATAGATTCCACCTTATAAAGAGAGTCTCATATGTTTGTCTCTTTTTCTACACTTTGGCATTCTACACCTGAAAATTCTTGATCTAATGAAAATCCGTGTCCTGATTAGGATGGTGAACAGGGCTGGATCTCGTTCAGAGCACAATCAGAGCTAAACGGGATGTATACTCACATGAGCAGGAGAGGCCCTGTTTGCCTACTCCTATAAGCATGTTCAAGCAAAGATTGCAATAGGCAGGTTTGTTGAAGTGTTTCAGCCTCCATACATGCTGCCCATCATCCTTCACATTCTGCAGAAGACATAAAAAGAAATGGATTTCATTTAATGGCATAAACAGTGAAACCCATAAGTGCCAATAAAAAATTGAAATTGACTCAAGAACATAAAAGACAATCTGCTTCTTCATTTATTAATTTGCAAGAGATCAAAACACAATTCTTTCAAACAGACATGTGCTGATATGGTAACAAGAGGTTTGGGGGTTGGGTTTTTAAGCTCAGAGTTGTATTTCCAGAACCTTTTTACCTATGGCTAAGACTGTAATACAACCCTTTCAAGTTCATAAAATGAATATTTGCCCAAGTAACATGTATACAACCTTTCCTGCAGTGTTATTGTGTCTGGAATGATATACATTTATTTAATTATTTTGCATGCATAGATTTCTTCTCCAGCTAGGGCTGTGAACACATAGAGCCCTTGCTATGCCAAGGCATTTTCCTTTAATCATCTTTTCCTATGCTTGGCTTTCAGTTCATGAAAGATTATCACTAGATAAACGCATCTGAATTCAGACTAAACCAAAAGTTTCACACAGAGACACTGAACTGGTCATCAGCAAGAAGCCCCCCCCCCCCCCCCCGCAAAGGAAAGGGGAACAGATATCTCAAATATATTTATTTTAAAAAAATATCATAAAATGCATAATTAAGAGATATTTATAGTTGCACAGCAGTTTTAATTTTTGCCATTTATTCAAAAGAATGGTCATTACATGTGATTTCGCCTCCATTGGAACAGAACATATGGAGCGACTTAGCTGGCATTTTCCTTATCAGAGAAACAAACAAGTCTTGAATGTGGGTGTTCTGCCAATTAAAATACTTGAGTTACAGGCTGCAACTGATCCACAGATCCCATTACATAAATACAGTGCACTTTGGGAAAATAACATATTAGATTTTTGCTCTGGTTTACTGCCAAATATCAGCCACCTTAGCTGTTACATATAATTATGTGTAATTGTAACTTAAATAATTTCTAGAATGGAAAAGTCATGTTGTTATATCACCACCATAAATGAGATTTAAAATAAAATACGTAGGACTACGTTGAGCAATTCTCACAAGTCACTCACCAACTTCCTTTTATCCATACCAAATTCTTAGGACCCACCCTATCCTCTTGACTGTCATTTGTTTTAACTTATTTTTAATATTGCGCTTTCAATTGTTGTAGTCCACCCTTGAACCTCATGGTGACAGGCAAAAAAAGGAAGGAAGAAGACTTAGCAACAGTTAAGATTTCACTCAGAAGGAGAGGTTCGAACAAAAGAAGACTGGCTTTTGAAAATGATGGAGTATGTGGAACTGGCAAGATTAACAGCAAAGATTAGAAACCAAAATGACAAAAAATTCCTTGAGGACTGGAAACTTTTTATTGAGTATTTAAAGAACTACTATAGCAATATGAAAACGTGAGCAGGATTTGAAATATGCGCAACAGAGTGAATTATTAAGCTAAGTAGATTAAATTGAATGAGGTGAATAGTATAGGCAAAATATGCAGCATTTAAGGATCAGTATGGAAACCATGGATGGGGAGAATGGGAAGTCAGTTGATAAAGTAACTTATGGTTTATGTTAAAATTTGAAAGTTTTTTTTTCTTTGTAAAAAAATATTTTTTTAAAAAAATAAGATTTCACCCATTTTTCTGTTCCGTATTTCTATTTGTAGTTGTCAGCTCTCTCTCCCTCTTTCCAGTTTTCCACATGTAGTAATTCTGATTTGTGTATCTTTACTTAATCACGGTCTTAACTATGGTTTCCATGTCATAAACACCAGCTTGGATCAAAGTGCTAAGGTATCAGACTTCCGGGGTGGCGCCACCGGCAATGGCGGACTCCCTCTGAACCGGAGGGACCAGCTCCGCAAGAAACGGGTCTTTTCCGCTGCGGTGTAGCGGGGACCCTTCTGGAAATCACAGGCGGATGAAGCCTGTGACCGTGGGACTCGGCGGGCACCCTTAGCGCCCCCCAACCCACAAAGGAACCCACAAACGGGCTCTGAAGTGAAGAGGGGGAAGTGGCGCGGTGCTGTGAGTTTACTGCTTTTTCTGTGGAGCGAAGCCGCATAGCCGTTGCCAGAGAGCGCTGCCTTTTTCCTGGGACAATTTGGCATCTAAAATAACCAACCGTGAGTACTGGAACAGTAAATATTTGGACTTCAGATAAGAATTGGCGAAATTAGAAGGAATTTGGACTTTAAAACTAGCCCTAATTTGGTACTGAAACGGGAAGGATAAACAGGAGGTCACCCTTCCGTTTCTTTGTAGTTAGAACAAAGCAAAGACAATACAAACTAGAGCCTTAAAAATTATTTTCAAAGGATCGACTTTCATCATTTTAAATCGCTGAACCCCTCTTCGGCAGCAGGTGAAGAAGGGGGATTTTTCCTGAGCCGTTTAAACCTCCAGAAGTGAAGTTAAAGCAAAGTAATTTTCCACCGTCCTGACCCTGGAGCGGGGTGTCAGATTTGATGTTTGAAGCTCATTGACCAGAAATAAATGTCTTGACAAATAGTTAAAAGAAGAGAAACATTGTGACTCCATTGTTTCCTTTCGTCTTTCAAGAGAACAAATATGGACAAAATATCTTTAAAAAGAAACTTTGTTGTTATTGTTTCTAAGGAAAAGAACTACCAGAAGCCTTCCCCCTAGAGGGGAACTGGGAGATTGTAACTAAACCCTGGGAACTTGCAGCTGTTATTGATTACAACTGTGGGAAAGAATTTGTGACCTTGTAGGACAATGCCTTCAGAAGCACTGTTGGGTGCTTTCTGTAAAATAAGTGCCCTATTGGATCAGCTAAGTCAGAAGATGGATTTTATGACTAATGCAGCCAGAACCTTTGAACAGATAGTGGGAAATCATATGGAGCCCACCGAGGAACCAAAACAGATGCGTGCCATGACAGAACAACTGAAAGAAGAGGACTTTGCTGAACCTTGGGCACCAGGGATGGAGGGACTTTTGGCCCAGCAAGAAAATGAGTTTTTGGATTTGACAAATGAACTTGGGAAAAACCAGATTCTGAAAGATAAAGTTTGGCTGGAAATGGGGGGTTGGACTGACCCCCCTATGCAGGGATGTTTGGACTTTCAGAATCTGGCAATGGGCCGTCAGAGGTTTGGAGTTGTTGGGACTTACCTTGGAGGGAATTGGAAACATGTTTACTACTTGAAACATGTTTTAAAATACCACATGGAGTTTAGTCTGGACTATGAGAAAGGGGCTATGTCGAAAAGGGTCAAAAACACTATCAAGCTGGAGTTCCCACGAGTGAAAGGAAAATATGAAGAAGAACTGCGGAAGGGACATGGAAGAGATTTGATGGCCTCGGATATAAGAGCACCAGGTTAAATGGGCCAGACTAATTGGGACAAAAAGGACTGACAATCCCGGGACTGGGGGGAGGGGACGCTGGAAGAAGATTGGATTGTTTTTATTCTCTTTTTTTTATTGTCAGAAATGGTTTTATGAAAGTTGCAAAAATGTTGAAACGAAATTACTAGGCTCTTGTAAGAATGTTTAAAGAATTAGGTAAAAAGGTAATGGTTATGAGAAGTTGGTATAAATAAGATTTAAATTTTAAGTTTTAAGGTTTAATATAAGATAAGATGAAAATAGAGCAAGGTAATGTATAGACAGAACACTATGAATTATGGAAAGGATTTGCTGTGACAATTTATCAATCAAGATACAAGAGATGGGAGGAGGAGGAGGTCATGGAAAGAAGGTAATGAAAGTGGAGAATTTGAAAAGGATGGTCTTATTTTTTCTTTTTTATTTCTGTTTTTGTCTTCTTTTTTCTTTTCTTTTTTCTGTAATTTTGTCTTTTTCTTTTCGTTGTGATTTTAAAAATCCTTTTTTCAATAAATATTTTTTTAAAAAAACAACAACAACAAAGTGCTAAGGTATCTGTGCATGGACTGCAGGTGGTGAACACGGGGCCAAGGGAAAAACTCACTTCCCATAGACTTCAGTACTATCAGTACTAACACTAAAAATGGGTACAAATGGAAGAAAAATGGGTTACACTATTTCACTAGTTGTGTGCCTCACTGTCTGTAAAGCTGATTGAATTCTGCAAAGAGGTTGGACAGCTAAAACAATTTCCCCTGGGTTCTGGTTGCTTCAGAATATTTAGTCTTCTAGCCATGCTGTTTTTAGTTGCTTCTTTTTGCTGTTGTTTTTGAGAACTGGTTTTTGTTTTACTGATGGTTATTTTATGTTGTACCCTGCCCTGGCATAAGTACCAATGAAAGGCAGCATATAAAAAATTAAAGAAAAATAAACTTGGCATATGTGCTGTGGAATTGGTAAGGCAGTTTCCCCTCTCTCCGCCCTTATTGTATTCTTATTTAGTGTGTATGCATCAGAGAAAAGGGAATGAGAAAATCCTTTTAGCAATGTCCCATAATAGAGAAAAATTAAAATCCAACAGGGTGGGAAAAACCATTCTAGGTTATACAGAAACTCTTAGTTTCGTCTTTGCTCAAGAGTATGAACTTTGCAACAAAGCGGTTTCTGAAATAGTTTCCAAAAAGAATTAAAGTTACTCCCTCCTGTGGAAATACAAAGAACAGCAATAAAGCTTCCTTCAAGCAAGTCTTTCTCCAGAAAACAGGATTTCATACTTAAACCTCACTAAATCTCACTGTGTCAGAGTATGTGTAGAAATATCCTACAATTTGTTGACGTACTTTCCAGACTTTTAAGATAGTCATAGATAGTCTTCCATATTACACTCATTTTAAAACTGGAATAAAAGAACACATTCTGCCTAAGCTGAATGAGGGATTCCAAAGTTTTCAATAGTATTTATAAGCATCAGATATATTGTGCATTCTTGTATAAATTTGAATATATACCCTGCAAAGAAAGTTCAAACTATGCACCCTTCTTGCAAAGTGTACCAGTGGAGGTACAATGGAGGTTTGAATTGAGATAATCACTCTGACATCAATCTTACTTATCTGCTTGTGGACCAATTCAGCAATAACTCTCTATACTTTGAATGTAAATTTTCATCAGCCACATATTTATTTACTTATTCATTCATATATTTATTTTTTAAAAGGTTAATTTTAAAACTCAGTAGGCTCATAGGACTTATAGTATTGCATGTTACAAGGACACCTGTTACGAAGCTTTTAAAAATCACATTTTGGATGACACAGGAAAAGCAATTGCAGTGCAACTCTGACATCTAGTGCCAGGGAAAGAGAACACAAATTACAGAGGCTGAGCACACTCCAAAAAGTAGTTCTTTTATAGCTAGGCATGGTGTCGTTTTTTTACCAAACCAATTCATCTTGGCTGTGAGTCCTGGAAGACCTGCTCCCTGCCTTGCAGACATTTTCCCACCTGGCCTGGGAGGGTAGGGCCCTGACTGACTCCAGCTACAAAAGCTGAACAGATCCTTGGGCTCAAGTATTTGTTTAGAGAGTTTTGTTGGGCAGAGGATTGTTGCTGTTATTGATATTATTTTTGCACCTTTATTTTAGATCTTATGATTAATGTGGATATTGTTCAGTTTGTCGATTTTTTGATGTTTTATTTATTGTTCATGACTACTTTTGTTATGGTGGAATAAAGTATTTTTTCATGCTGTAAGCTGCCTTAAGCATGGCTTGAACCAGTGGTCCCCCTTTTTTTCAGGGGGTACTCAAGAGTACGCAGTACCAGCACCTCTTTTTGTTGTTCTTAAAGTGTGGCACTTATTGCAACAACTTCATGGTGGCAGCAGTGATGGGTTGCCAAAAGTGAGAGCTTGTCCCCTTTCTCATCACTGATGCTCCTGTGTCAGTTTACCAACGCAGAGAAAGCAACAGTGTTGTGAGGGCTGGCTGAATGGCCGTTTGAGGAGGAAGAGGACCAGCAGAGATGTGGGGAGGATAATTTTTCACTCAAGGCTCAGGCGACTTCAGTGGCAAAGTAGTGCCTTTAGCCAGCCTTGGCTGGTGCGTCAGCTGCCAAGCTAGCAGTTCAAAAGCACACTAGTGCAAGTAGATAAATAGGTACCACTGCAGCAGGAAGGTAAACGGTGTTTCTGTGCGCTCCGGTTTCCGTCACGCTGTCCCGTTGTGGCAAAAGCGGTTTAGTCATTCTGGCCACATGACCCAGAAAGCTGTCTGTGGACAAACGCCAGCTCTCTCGGCCTGAAAACGAGCGCCACAACCCCATAGTCACCTTTGACTGGACTTAACCGTCCAGGGGTCCTTTACCTTTTTTTAACTTAACCTCAAAGATATGCTATTGTAATCAGTTCTGTGGAATTGCCTTTCAAGACTGGTTGGAAGGTCAACGTGGTGCAGAATTCTGCGGCCTGTTTTTCGGGTGTTAGCTACCAACAACACTTTCATTCATTGGGAGAATGGCACTTGCTGAAGGTATGCAACCAAACTATTTTCAGGGTTATACTATTAAGCACATAAGGTCCTAAAGAACCTGGGACCAAAGTATTTTTAAAACAGCCTTATTTCTCACATCCCTGCCCTCATTGCAATCTGTTGCTGAAGCGAGTGTGACTAGGCCTGGCGTCTTCAACAAGAAATTAGGCATTTAGTGCAGTTGCACCAGGCGTAAGGGAACTTTTTCCCTAATGAAATGAAGATGGCACCATCTGTAATGCGTTTTGTACACCAACTTGGATATTTCAACAAGCGTTATTAAACTGATTTAGTTTTTTCATAACCTTCTTGTCACATGACCCATTCTGCACTTGTTTGTTTCATGTCTCCTGTGCTGTTTTATTCATCACATTGCTTTGGTTTTAACTGAGATTTTGTATCTCATGTTGATATATTTTTATATGTGTTTTCAAGGGAGGAAACACATATAGGGAGGTTTTCAAGGGAGGAAACACATATAAGGAGGAGGATTCAGAGTTCTGAAAAATGGCCTGAGTAAGGTGAACTGGGTAGAAATCATCCGGCTATATAGTATGTATCTTTCTTTTAAAAAGTATGCATAGTTCAAAAATTGTGAACAGGAACAAAGAAGAGCCATTTCTGAAAAAGTGACCTGTCACTGATGTGGAGAAGGGCACGTAATAAATTAACAATGGTAATAACAAGGAGAAGGAAGAGGCACACTAAGAAAATGATTGGTGTACATCTGAGGTCTCCAGCCTTTTTGCTCCAAGGGCACTTGGAAAATCTAAGAAGCTGTCAGGGGCGCCACAAAATACCCATTTCACAGAAGAAAGATTGGGAGAGGTTCTGAGTGGCACTAAAGAAATAACCTCTGCAAGAAGCAAGTAAAACAGGGGTCAGCAAACTTTTTCAGCAGGGGGCCGGTCCACTGTCCCTGACCTTGTGGGGGCCCAGAGTATATCTGAGGGGGGATGAACGAATTCCTATGCCCCACAAATAACCCAGAGATGCATTTTAAATAAACCCAGAAATGCATTTTACATTCTACTCATGTAAAAACATGCTGATTCCCGGACCATCCACGGGCCAGATTTAGAAGGCGATTGGGCCGGATCCAGCCCCCGGGCCTTAGTTTGCCCACCCCTGAAGTAAAACATGACCAGAAAGTAGGCAATGTCCCCCTGCCAAACACAAACACAAAGTTAAAAAATTAAAAATCAGGAGGGGGAGCTTTAGGCAGATGCCACGGGGTTGTTTTGAAGACAGAGTGGTGCCCATCAGCAAAACATTAGGGGTTCATATCCCCCCAGCTGTACTTCAGGTTGAGAACTGAGAATCATATTGTAATAACAATAACAATAAAAAAGAAAAATATGGTGTCAGGGAACTGCCATCGGAAGGAAGGGAGGTGGAAGGGCTCACACAGGTGGGGAGAGACTCAGCAGCTGAAGAGGGAACCAGTAGGGGGAGAGGAGCTGAGCTGAGGGAAAGTGAGCTGGAGGGATGGCTCAGAGACACTTCCAGCGAGAACAGTGGGGAGGTTTCAGGACCTCCTGTAGGGACACCCACTCCTCGCCGGAAACTGTCACGCAGAGAGTCCAGAAGACGTGTTTCCGTTAAGGAGCTTTTATGTTGGAAGAGATTTTGAAAGCAACCACTTTCGGAATCTGCCAGCGACTGAGGGAGCCATGTTTAAGGGGCTCCGTTACAGACAGAGGTTTGCAAACTTGATCAAACTCTGAGGGACTTGGATTTTACGCACAAGCAGCTCATCGTCCCATCACATATGGAAGTAAATTGGGCCACATATAAGGATTTAGTAAAGGAGAAAGAGGACAAATTGGTATTAAAAAACTACGAGGAAATAAAACAACACCTAACAGGTTGGATCCAATACCATCAATTACATGAAGTGTTTAGGGCAGACAAGAAGAAAGACTTCTCTAAAGAACTCTCATTATTAGATAAAGTGTTGTTACAAAATAAGGTTAAAATAATCTCTAAAACCTATGATACATTATTGGAGTGGGAAGTCAATGACGAACAAGTCAAAAATGTAATGATCAGGGGGGCTATAGATATAGGAAAATCTATTAATTTAACATCATGGGAGGAATTATGGGGAAAGAATTGGAAATTCATGGCTTGTGAGACATTAAAGGAAAACCTAATCAATATGTTTTATAGATGGTATTTAGCACCAGGCAAAATAGCAAAAATGTATAAAACAAAAACAGGCCTGTGCTGGAGATGCAATAAAATGGAAGGGACACTCATACATATTTGGTAGACCTGTGACAAAATCAAATGTTCCTGGGATATAGTTTACGAAGAATTAAAGAAAATGTTTAAACAAAGTTTTGTAAAGAGAACTGAAGCTTTCCTGTTAGGGATAACAGACACAGATATCACAAAAGAAAATCAAAAATTATTCCTATATGCCACAGGGGCTGCTAGAATACTAATTGCCAGAAATGGAAAAAGGAAATTATGCAAACAAAAAAGGAATGGCAAGACAAATTATTAGATTATATTGAACTGGCCAGATTGACGGAAGCAATTAGGGAACAGCCCAAACAAAAGTTCCAGAAAGAATGGGGGAAATGTAGAGAATATTTTAAAAGCAGTACCCCCAAATAAATACCTGGTCTTGTTTCTGCAGGAAGATTGATGGTTCTTAGGTTACAATTTGGAAAAATCATGAAAATAATTCAAAAAAGAGACAGTTTAGAAGGAGAAAGTAGAAAACCGTCTACACGATGAAAGAAGACGAAAAAGAAGAATTTGGAATCAAAATACTGTATTGACAAATTTTTATTGTCTTTTTTGTTTTTCTGTTTGGTTCTGTTTTACTGTCTTGTTTGTTTTGCTTTGGGGGTCAAGGGTAGTGGTTTGTTCAGTTTTTGTTGTTGGAGTAATCGATTTATGTTCTAAATAATTTCAATAAAATTATTTTTTTAAAAGGGGAGAAGAGAACTGAGAATCATAGCATTACAAAAATGAGAAGAGACCCCTGTGGCCCTTCAGATCAACTCTGACCAGGCTGGTTGGGGCAAATTGGAGTTGAACAACATCTGCAGGGCTGCAAGTTCCCACCACTGGAATTCATGAAAATTATAGCTCAAAATTAAATGAGCGCAACTGGTTCCCCATACCTGATCTACACAGACTTCTCAACAGAAGTCTTGCCATTCCTAACTGTAGGGCTGCCATACGTCCAGATTTTCCTGGACATTAGAGGGATTCCAAAGGCGGAATTGATGTCCAGGGGGAATTTCTGAAAGGCGGCGCTTTGTCCTGGATCTTAGGCAAGTCAACAACAAAAAAGTGTTTCTGTAAAAAGAAAAGCTCACCAACCTTTGGGTTTTCCTTAAAAAGTGCAAAAAAAAACCTGGGGTCTTCCTTTAAAAATAACACTCAACAACTTTCAGGGTGTCCTGGTTTTAACTTTTTGAAATATGGCAACTCTACCTAACTGGGTATGCTAGGAATGGAATCTGACACCTTTCCCATGCAAAACATGTGCTCTACCTCTGGGCTGTAGCCCTTGGTATAAGGCAATCTAACTAAAGAATAAATATATTTCATAATGCTGAAGATATCAAAAGGGAACTGCACACTTTGTTCAATGAAATTGAAAGGCATCAAATACTTCTTGGGTTAGTATAAAAGAAATTAATTATTAAGTTTTTGTGAATTTTGTTTTCTAATGACTTTTACAAATAACATATTAAAGAAAACAACTTTTGATAGTTGCATTATGTAAATATGATCTAGTTAATTAATCCATGTAATTGCATTGTATCTTAATTGTTTTGTTCAGCATCCTAATTGTAGTACTAAGGGTGGCATAGAAATGCAATTATAATAATAATTATTACTATTATTAGTCAATTTTGCAGCTGCTCTGCAGACAAATC
The DNA here is from genome assembly GCF_965112155.1 of Podarcis liolepis. Classification (NCBI taxonomy): domain Eukaryota; kingdom Metazoa; phylum Chordata; class Lepidosauria; order Squamata; family Lacertidae; genus Podarcis; species Podarcis liolepis. The sequence goes on from NC_139563.1 coordinate 32,122,377, forward strand.
TCCCATTTATCCCAATAAGAGCTATGCCTTCAGAGAAGCTGCAAGAGCATGAACTAAATAAGGGAAATAATAAGAAAGTGAATGAAAAATAGGATAATTATTTCACAATAGCATCATTTTTCTTCAAGGCATTTAATATTTCCTTTCATGTATTTATATAGTTTTTCCAGACTAAAAAAGCTGTTAATTCAGTAAGAGAGCTGCACTTTTTAATGGATTATATAGAAATTATGGAATGCCAACTTTTTTGAGGGGGTGCCCTTATTTTATATAGCCAGTGGTTCCAAAGCTAAGCATGGTCATCACTTTAAAGTAGTATTTTTAAAAGAAAAATTGAGAGGGGCTAAAAGAAGCTTCAGAGGCCAGGTAAGAGATCCAGGAAGCAATCCAGAAAGACATTAGTCACATGACTGGCTTTTGCATTCTTCCTTTTTCCTATTAAAGAGAATCCCCACAGGGAATGATTGACACCAGAACCATGGCATGGGGGAGGCAGGTTTTAACCCTTTTCTACAGTCCTAATCCCTATCCAGATTGGGCAATTCTTCATGAGTGTTTGCATCTAGAAGAAAACTCCCAAATCCAGACACAATTTCAGCTTCCAAAGCAGTTCACAACAATAAAATTCTGTTTCAGAAAGAGTGATGAAACCCAACCCACAACAACACTTGTCAGTTAGGCATGGACTGCTGCTATACAAAGCATCCTATTATTTGTTTTAATGCTCTACAGAAGAGGGAGGGAGTAGGACTCTCATTTTTATAGCCACCCTATCATGTGTTATTTCCAGATTTCCAGGATAAAAGGAATACCAGGTCCCTTTAAAAGTTCTCAGAGGTGCCACTAAGGGTTTCGGCCTAAACAACCAAACAAAAAAAGCCATCATATGCTGGGTTTACACCAACTGACACAAGAGAAATGATATGATGGGTCGTGGTTCATTCATCCTTTGATTTATCTTTTTGGTGGCTCTTACACTCTCCAGTCCAAGCAACACTAAGAGTGGGATTGTAGTCATCCCTCCCTGGATCCATTCTTCCAAGGAAACGGTGCCATCATGGTCATAGTCAATTTCTTCCATCATCTCATGAAGAATCTGTTAGAATAAAGGAAGGAAATCAAATATTAAAGAAAATGACATCCATGAAAGCTGAGAACCACTTACTATACATGGAAATAGAAAGTGACATAAAGCTAAAACATTTTTTTTCTCACTTGAGACAATTTTACATTGGAATATGGAACAGTATAGCTTTTTAACCTATATTTGCTTTGTTTTGTTTCTCCATTTTCAAAAACAATGTTAGCGTCTTTTTCATCTCCCAGTAGAGCTTCCTTTAATTCTATAGCTGAAATTCTGACGAGCAAAGAGGGGAGTTTCGAAAAAGCACTTCGAAAAACAGACAGCTGCCTTATTTGTTTATATTAGTAAATTTACTTCTAATTTACTTATAATCATAAAAAAAGGAAAAGGGGAGATAAAACCTCAATACATTTAAGGCGTGCTTTTGTGAAAATTCTTGCCTGCTGTCATCTGAGAGCACCAGATCTCTACAAAATGATCAGTCTGGTCTGACTGGTGGATCCAAGGGCATGAGCCCTTTCCATCAGGCTGCATCTAAAGGAGAGGTGGTCTCAACTCCATTAGCTCAGCTGAACCCAGTTGCCAGTGGACTCTTCCCTACAGCTATGTCCATTGCACTCCATCACTATGTAATAGAACAAAGGAACTCAAATCTAAATATAATTATTTTCCTCTTCCCTTTTGATGCACAGCTCTTCACAGTTTCACTATCAAATGTATAAAAAGGGTGTAGTGTAATGATTTGTTGGGTCTCTGGACCGTAATAAAGATTGATGATGAAAAGGGTGTAGTTAGGGAAACAGACTGGAAAGCATACAAAAATATACCTGTACTTAATCCTCTCTGCCACACTTAATGAGTCACTTGCTGTACTTATTCCCTGAGCGGGCCTTGAAAGGATTTTGTTTTCTCCCTAGGCAGTCGTTCCATCAAGAGATTCTAAAACTTAAGTGCAACGGAAGGCACTCGTCAAGTTCAGAGATAAAGGGTTTGTGTGTTTAAAAAATACCTTGCATCTTATTTTAAGAGCTCAAATGGGGTAAACCTTTGTCCGTGACCCAAGAATGTTATCACGAGTATACAAAAAGTTACCCCCATTTTAATATGACAGCAGCAGGCAGAAGCTGCTGCTCTGACCACTCAGGACCATTTTCCAGTCATAAATGATGCCAAATTAAGTTCCTGTTACTTTGCTGTCTGTGGCAACATTAAGCCAAAAGGTTTAACTTCAAGCCACTCTGCTGCAACAGTAAAGCAGCTGGAGAAGGAGAGGTAAGCAGAGGTCAGAGAAAGGACTGCGAGCAGAGGGGTGTCCTATTTGCCATTCTTTGGTCCTCATGGGAAACGCATAAAACTAAATGTGATGCATTCTAGAGTGGCTAAATGAGAAACAGCTGTGGGCAACCTGAGGCAGCTCCATCTCCCTGGTGGCTACCCATAAAAGCAAGCCTTGACCAGGTTGATGTCAGCAGGTTCCAGGAAACCTTGTGAGATGGGTGGTTGGGTGGAGTCATGGTAAGAGTCAAGAGAATGAGTGGCATTGAGTGGAGAAGTGTGTTGTGGTAAGACACTAATAACAGCATACATTAGCAATTAATGACTTTTTAAAAATAACAATTTATTATAAATATTATGTAATATGTCCGCTGCTGTTTTAGTTTTATGTACATATTTTTTATATAACAAGTGCTATGGGCAATGATCTAAATAAGCAAGCAAACAAAACGTTAACCTTAAATCAAATTATTCAAAACAGTCCTTAGATACTTTCATTATTAATTAAATCATTGACCTGAAGAAATGCTTACTGGACTGAGTTCAGTGACATCCCATTCAAGATATTCTGCAACGTGCATCATCTGAGCGATAATGTTTTCCAGTTCCTAGGCATGAAAGCAAGATACATGATCCTTGTTAAACATACTTACAAAAATGCTAGTTAATTTATGAACATTTCTCCTTGAATTTAATGAAGTTAACTGAATTCTTTTAACACAAACTAAACAGGTATTTTAAAATTTAATTGACAATATTTTTTGGGTGTGTTGTTGTTTTTTGGTAAAACAAGCATTAAACATTAATTCATCTTGTTGAAATAACATAATAACATTTTAGAATTTTTGTACTGGAACATGACTGAAAGGGACTACAGAATCAAGCAGGGTTGGCAAGTATTGATGGCACAACACAGAAAGATCCATTTCTTGTTTAAAAGCCAGTTCCACAGATCTAAGCATATATGGGGTAAGGTAATCCTTCAAGTAAACTAGTTTCAAGCTGTTGAGAGCTTTATATACCAACAGTAACATCATGTACTGTTGCTCTCAGGAAAAACTGTGCAAATAAACATGGCTGTCTCTGTGGAGTCATGGAGGCAAATAATTATTTCTTTCTGCACAACTACATACAGCTTAAGTGCTTCATTCCAAGCTGCCACTTGAAAACTTTTTTTTTTAAAAAAATATGTTTATTTTCTTGCCTTGCTTATACAAATCCCTGTTTCATTTACATGGATTTCTTACATTGGCTTAAATCTAAAAGGTATTGTTCAGCAAGTGGAAAGAACTTCCTCACAAAGCAGTGGTTTTGTGAGATCACTTTGGTGATTTGTTCAGTGAGACTTAGTTCCCACTGACATCAGTTATGACTCAACAAGTGCAAACAGCTTAGTCGGGAACAGCTTAGTCGGGATCAAACTCTACAGCTGCAATTTTGATGAAACTATCTGTTGCGTATTTAACACAAACACCTGCAAATTCTTACAAATTTTCTGTTTCTGTCACATTACAACATTAACAAATGCTGCTATGAATTAATAAAATTACCGAGCTATCCAGGAAACCATTCCCATCTGTGTCATACAAGCGAAACATAACTAAGGAGAAAGAAAATATTAAAACCATGATGTAAGAAAGCAATGAGCTCATATTTTAAATTTACGTCATCAATAGACCAGAACCCTACTCAGAATTAAGCTATACTAAAAACCAATGGTAGAATTTACCATCCTCCCACATACTGCCACCATTTGCAGTATGCAAATGTGAAGGGAGCTGTAGTTCAATACATCTGAATGACCACAGTTTCCACAGCCCTGACTTAAGGTTTCACCCGAATCAACCTATCATATTTTTCTGAATGAGGGCAACCACATATATTTTAACTCCGTTTTCAGCAATATTTAAATATTAAATATTTTAAAAGCAAGAATATGTAATGAAACAGCAAATGCCCAACCTGGGAAATATTCACTAGAAGTGTCAATTCCCTTCCCTTCCCCACCCTATACCCTCCCCTTGAAAAACCAGGTTAGATCAATCATTGCAATCACCTATCATATGTAAGTTGGAGACTTGTACACATTTTACTTCCCCTCATAGCTTATTTCTTTTTAAAAAAATAATAACAATCATATGTTTGTACATAAAATGAATTTATATGCATCACATGTGAACTGGGTAATTTACAGGTATAGCCAATATCCATGTTTCTTGTAGAGTCATCACATGACTTCATAGGCCAGTTGTATCTGAGAGTGCTTAGCACACACATTCTTTGAGTTCCATAAATCTATAACCAGGGGACAGCCTGGGGTCCATGTGTGCAGAAGGAAATCAGTTTCTGTGAACCAGTCTTAGGCCCAGTTTGCATTCTATGATAAAAGCCTTGTAAAGTAAAGTAAAGTAAAGTAAAGTAAAATAAACCTTGGCTTAACATGCACAGGTGCTTTGCTTCTCTCCCACTCCTACTGGGCCACACAGGCAGCCACAAACAGACAAGTCAGAAGTAGCATAAGGCAAAAACAAACCTTGGCTTGCCACTCATGTTATATTTGGAGAGAAGCAAACCAGGAGCCTAGGTTGGGACAACACCACAAGCCAAACTTTCGTTTGTTCTTCCCCTGCATGGCACAGCCAATGTGTCAGGTGGGAGGAGGCAAGCACTCATGCACATTAAACCAAGGTTTATTTAAAACTGTAGTCCAACAGGGCATTGCAAACCAGGCCTTAAAAATCCATCCATCCATCTCTCATTCATGTACATGCACACCACACATTTTAATGAACTATAACAGAAAGGATCACATTAAGAACACAATACAGTTGGATCCATATGAATGAAATAGTCTTCATGATCTTCAGAAAATAAACTGCTTCACATGACATCCTTAGGCAAGTTATGTATTTTACAAACAGGACAAGAGTGTGTGTGTGTGTGGGGGGGGGGAATCTTATCTCTCAGCTTGCAGTGAACCTGAATCTCCAGCAGATAGAGCCTACCGTCTACAATTTCACAGCAAATGTTATTAACAACCCATACTGCTACCAAGTGCATCAAAGACCTGAAAACATTCAAGATCTTGGGTTTTTAATGAAAGGAGAGCAATTCAGTCAATATTACACACTTTTAACTCTTACTGATTCTTAAAGGAGGAGAAGGTCGGGACCCCAAAGGGCTTAATTAGATAGACTGAAAATTTTGGTCCACAGATTTGCGTAATGGGTTTATTTTGTGGGTACGGCAACCTTTCTCTTTGAGTTGCTTTTTACATTTAAATGACATCACGAGCTCAGCCGTACTTGCAGTCTAATGGAACAAAGATCCATCTTTGGCTTCCAACTGAGTTTGGATCATTTCCATTCTACAGGTAGCAAATCTGGAAAACATCATCTGGAAAACAAACTGCTTCAACAACCATTGATAATGGGTGATATCCAACAAGTTGTAATCAGAGGAGATTCATTGAAACCAATGGATTTAAGTCAACTGTAAATGGGTCTACTATGAATATGACCTGCATTGGATGTCGCCCAGGTGCTAATGGTCAGGCCCTTTCCTCTCAGAGCTTTTCTACAAAATGAGCTGAAATCAGTTTTATTAATCCAACATCTTTTAAGTATGTTAATTGTCAAAATCTGAAAAATCAGCTGATGCAGGGTTTGTGAAAATGTATCATGTCATTTTCATGTTAAGTTGATCACATTGATGAGTATGGGCCAGGATCAAATATTGATGTTACATTTTTTTATAAAGTGGGAAATTTGTGACATTCTGGCATTTGAATTTTCATAATTGATTGAATTCAATTAACTTTTACTCAGAGTAGACCCACTGAAATGGGTCCAACGGGTGTACTCTGAGTAAAACATCTCTATTTACAAATGATGATCCAAATAAATAGGTACTTGAGTTTATAAAACCTAAGACAGAAAGATGAAAGCAAAGCTTCAGAAAATCAATTTATATACAGTGGTACCTCGGGTTAAGTACTTAATTCGCTCCGGAGGTCCGTACATAACCTGAAGCTGTTCTTAACCTAAAGCACCACTTCAGCTAATGTGGCCTCCTGCTGCTGCCGCACCGCCAGAGCACGATTTCTGTTCTCATCCTGAAGCAAAGTTCTTAACCTTAAGCACTATTTCTGGGGTGGCAGAGTCTGTAACCTGAAGCGTATGTAACCTGAAGCGTGTGTAACCTGAGGTACCACTGTAGTCACATTATAGATATCTTCATATATGGGTCAACAAGCCTTGAATGGAGATTGTAACAAATTGTCATAAACATCTTTTACACCTCAAATTTGCAACAATTAGATACAAGTGCCATTGGTTAACTGAGTTTAAAACACACACACAAAACCAGCATGGATATACTTTACGTATACTACATACATTCTAGTTTGTCTTCAGGTCTTCCTCTTTCAAGAAGGGAAAGATAACAAACAATATCTTTCAACTGGATAACTTCTGGTATGTGCAAAGTGGAGGGCGGTGGGCGAGATGGTGTCATGCTTTTAGTAATTCGCAAACCTGAAATAATATTCACATTTTTTATTTTAAGAAAATGCTTACCAATAAAACAGAACTTTTTAAAAATGACTTCCCACATTTGATTTCCTGCCCAGAAAAACTTATTTCTCCTTGTAGCATCTGTGAAACCTGTCACCATTTTTTGTACCAATGATGGGCAAAACCTAGAATGGAGAATCACAGCCTCCTTTGGGCAGATCCTGTCTCTGGAGGGGCCCTCTCTAGCCTCCTTCACCCCCCACTACCCAAGTGAGCTTCCAGGGAGTGGTAGATTAGCATTTCCATTAGAAGGGAGGAAAACAGCAACAGAGGAATCTTTTCAGTAGCTGCTTTTCTTTCTTGTTAGAGACTGAGAAAGTGGCAGAAGAGTGGAGGGAAGTTGGAGAACAAGAGGATAAAGTTCAGCTAGGATAATAAAAAGGGAGTACAACGAATGTGGTATTCTATGTTCTTCTATTCCCACCAGTTTTTCAGATACAAATGTGAGGAAGAGAATAGCAGCTCTCCCAAACACCAAAGATGCCTGAACTCCTTAGCCTGGTGGAAAGCATCAGTTGAAAGCAACCTGCTGTTAAACACCTAAGAAAGGACAGGTACAGTTCTGGAAGGCAGGGTTAAGTGCAAGTGTAGATGGATGGAGAGGAGAGTCAGAAAGACCCCAGACCATTGATACAATGATAAACAGTCATTACTTCTCCCAAAGAATCCTGGGAACTGGTTTGTTAAGGGCACTGAGAGCTGTTAGAAGGCTGGTTTCCCCATTATAAAAACTGCAAACTAGAGCTTTTAACCATGCTCATAAGCATCTCTCTCTCTCTCTCTCTCTCTCTCTCTCTGTTTGACACACACACACACACACACACACACAGAGAGAGAGAGAGAGAGAGAGAGAGAGAGAGACTTTTGTTTAACACCCAGCTTAATGAGGAATTTCAACAAATCAAAAGGTTTCTCACTTCTTTTGTTAGGTGTCCAAATGTTTTTAATTAACAGTACTATGCTACTGGTTCTTTGCTCCGCAGGTTAACTGAGAATATTTGCACCTTCATGTAAACTTACCTGCCGTTATTTTTTAAAACAGCATAGTATAACTTGAATGTGCAACTTTTGTCTTTGAAGGCAATTTGGACACAAAAAGCCCTCTTAGAACACACCATTTATTTGCTTAGTGCAAGGAACAAAACCTAGTACATATTAATTAACAGCAATCCCCCGAACAGCACATTATCCAAACAAAAACAAGACAATTAAAGTCCTTGTACAAGCCACGGAAGTAATACAAATACAATCTGGTCCCAGTAATTTCAATGGGCATTGAGTGCTGGAAGGGGGAAAAAAACCCCTAAATAAGAACTAAGCTATATACTGAAGCACCCCAGTCCTTGTGCTTCAATAGAAAATGCAGAGGCCTACTATCCATTTAACTTTCGGTACTTAATGAATATTGTTGTGAGTTTGTGTGGGGCCAGATTTGCCTAAATTCCTGGGTACCAGATTCATCCCATAATGCGCTGCTCTGGTTCGCCAGAAGCAGCTTATTCATGCTGGTCACATGACCCGGAAGCTGTACGCCGGCTCCCTCGGCCAATAAAGTGAGATGAACGCCACAACCCCAGAGTTGGCTGCGACTGGACCTAATCGTCAGGGGTCCCTTTACCTTTTTAACCTGGATGTAGTAAATGTCAGATCTAATCAAGTTCTGATTAAACCTTGCTAAACACAGAACCCCCTCCAGATTTAGTTATGCTAACAAGCCAAGCCAACTTGTCAGTGCCAGCTGGATAGCCCATTAGCTGGAAAGGCCAGTGGTGGCCCATCAAGGAAACCATTAGAGGACAAGAGTGCCAGGCAAGGGGGAGTGGGGCCCATTCTTTCCTGTGTGCTAGTGGGCAGATGCAAAGCACAGGTTTAGCATTTCAACTTTGAACTATGTAGGCTGTGGGGAGGCCCCTAGTGTTGGTTAGCAGGTAGGAAGAGGAGGTGGAGGGGGCAGAACTCCATGTGAACTGGGGAAGACAGACTGGAACGAAGAGACACAGAGGATGGCTTTTCACTGTCCTTTGAATCCAATGCTGCCCTTAGGTGGGAAGCCAGACCCTCATAGGATGTGAATGCTCTGCAATCCCGCCATCTAGGGTCAGATTGTATATATGTCTAAATAAAACCCATATGTCATAAAGACATCACAGTCTCCGCTGTGCCTCATTGTCCCCAAAGGGAACACAGACCCTGGTAAGCATGCCTGCAGCCTCTGGAATCTCGCAACGCTCATGGGGCAGATGGTAAAAATATTAAGAGAGTAGGTGAATAAAACACTGGGAAGCACCTATGAAGCTTGGACCTAAGGTTGTCCACTGAGCATCTCGGGAGTCGAACTACATGTCCTGGTTCTGCTGAAAACATTGCTTTGAGAAGAGTGGTTTGGATTGGAGAATCAGCTGGGGGTATTAACCATTCCCCTGTCAAATTGTTGCCCGAACAATGGCTTTTCCTCCTACAACATTTCAAACATGTATTTGTTAAAGACTACATTCAGTACGGCTAACTCCAGCAAAGCTCCTGGCGTGACCCTTTATCCCTCTCTGCCCAAATTGAAGTTGTGACTGCTGTTTTTCTCCCTCTCCCACTAGCTGAAGGCTGAGTCATCCCTAAAAGATGTGAGTCACTAAGGAGTATTAAAGCCTTTTCATTAAATCCTCGATCAGGCAGCACGTTAACCAAAACAATAACGATAGGTCCAGTAATAACAATAACAAAGACAGCCAAACACCACATTTTATCTATTTATTTATTTACTTACCTCCTGGAAGGAGCGGGGGCTTATTCTTTACCATAGGACTACTATAAGGGATCTTGCTGCCAAATGAGGTAAATAGGTGCTCACAAAATTCTTCTGGGAGGTCAGCCTCCAGGAAAGTCTTCATAAATAACTTGAATCCTTCTAAGTCAATTGTCTGTAGAAGAAGACAGGGAATTATCTATACCTGAGTATTTTAGGATGAAACGTAATGTTTTGTTTTGAAAGGTGGGACATAAATTTCTAAAAAATATATAAAGATCATTGCAGGCACAAGGCCTCTATCACACATGGGATGTGCACACATATGACCATTTTTCAACTGACACTGAATTCAATCAATCAATCTTTATTACGGTCCAGAGACCTAACAAATCATTACAACTCAATACACAATTCATACAGCCTACCTCCAGGTTAAGCAAGCATTTTGTTTAGAATATAGGGCTCATTTGTTCTTGCAGCCACCGATAAAAACTTTGCCACTGCTAACGTTCCAGCATTTGTCTGGTCTTCCAGTAGGAACCTGACATAGTGAGCCTCTGATTTTCCCGGGAAAGGTACCAGCAAGGGTAGTATCAGTTCAGCCCTGGCTTGCTCATATTTTGCACAATGCAACAAAATATGTTTTATGGAATCGATGTCTTGAGCACACAAGCAAAGTCTGCCCTGGTAGGGAACTCCTCTCAACCTGCCAGACACTGAATTCTATATTTCTTTTATACTTATTGACCCAGTTTGTATGTCACAGCAAACCAGACAATGATCCACAGTGAACACACCTATCTGAGCTGTCTGTTTCCTCCACATACTAGCGAGGACATGACAAACCATGATCCCTGGCCTTAGTGTTATGTCTAAACCAGAGATAATACTTGTTTCACTCCAGCACCCTGCAATGCAGGAATCACAACTAAAGCATCCATGACAGATGGTCATATGTTTAAAAACTTCCAATGAAGGAGAGTACACAGCCTCCCAAGGGAGTCTGTTCCACTATCAAACAGCTCTTACTGAAAGAAAGTTCTTCCTGATGTTTAATCAGAATCTCCTTTCTTGCAACTAGAATCCACTGGTTTGAGTCCTACTATCTGGAGCAGGAGAAAACAAGCTTGCTCCATTTCCCATGTGACAGCCCTTTAGATATTTGAAGACTATCAGCACATCTCCTCTCAGTCTCCTCTTTTCCAGGCTAAACATACCCAGCTCTCTCAACTGTTCCTCCTAAGGCTTGGTTTCCAGACCCTTGATCATCTTGGTTGCCTTTCCCTGCACATGTTCCAGCTCGTCAATATCCTTCTTAAATTGTGGTGCCCAGAACTGAAAACCGTATTCCACGTGTGGTCTGAGCAAGGCAGAATAGAGTGGTATCATTACTTCCCTTGCTCTGGACACTGTACTTTGGCTGATGCAGCCTATGATAGCATTAGCTTTTTTTGCTGTTTTAAAGGGTAAAAGGTAAAGGACCCCTGGACGGTTAAGTCCAGTCAAAGGCGACTACGGGGTTGCGGTGCTCATTCACTTTCAGGCCAAGAGAGCTGGCGTTTGTCCACAGACAGATTTCTGGGTCATGTTGCCAGCATGACTAAACCGCTTCTGGTGCAAAGGAACACCATGACAGAAACCAGAGTGCATGGAAACACTGTTTACCTTCCCGCCGAAGTGGAACCTATTTATCTATTTGCACTGGCATGCTTTCGAACTGCTAGGTTGGCAGGAGCTGGGACAGAGCAACAGGAGCTCACCTCGTTGTGTGGATTTGAACTGCCAACCTTCTGATCGGCAAGCCCAAGAGGCTCAGTGGTTTAGACTACAGCACCACCCGCATCACTGTTGACTCAACCCAATGACAAGCACTGGACACACACACCCCACCCCTCCAGCAATAGTCAAACTCTTAACTATCTATGGTTCAACACTGTTGATGCTGATTTTTGTGGCAGGAGGAGGGAGGGAAACTTATTAAGTACTGATGCTAAAGGTGCAGCACTTCTCCATCACACAAATTTCATCCTTGGTCTTCTAAACAACAATATTAGAAAATAGCAATCTGTTTTACATACTTTTAGATTAAGACTGCAAGTTCTTCCAGTCTGGTAAGGAGCAACTTCTTATTTGTATGAAGACAAAGAACGCAGTACACAACACCAGAATACAAAGCTAATGAAATAGCGGACTCTGCATCTGTGATGTCTTGGAAGAAATATCCTGAGAGCAGTTTTAATGGGAGAGGTAAGCTTATTCATTTTTACAGCTGGTGGTCAAGAATAGTCATCCACTTCATTATGTCCCTGCGTCACCAAGCTTGTGGGAACAATGTGAGGTAAGAATTATTAGTCCGCACTGTCCTCTAAGCACATCCGCACACTCCTGCTCTGTGTGTCATGGCAAACACACTAAAAATAAATTGCAATATCTATATGCAAACAGCTACAAATAATGGGTTACCTCTTTTCCCTAATTGCAAGGGAAAGCAAGCAAGATGCCTTTGCCCTACATAGTCCGACAAAAGCACAGGCACCATAATCCTAAATGAAAACAGTATGAGAAGAGAGGGGTGGTGAATCATACTGAAATCATTTACGACACCCATAACAAAAAATCATGTCTGGCATAATTTAGAGAATATTATTAAGCATGACAATAAGAGTGATACATGCACAATGACTTTCAGGCTGCACAATATATTTTGTTGAAGCATCCCTATAAAGTTCTTTTAAGTCCAAGAGGCTGATGACTAGTAGGTATACAAATACAAAGGACATAGTTCCTCATTCTCGAGGTGTACAATGTGAAAATAGCCAAAGGAGGTTCAAAAACATGCAAGACAGTATACAAAGAAATATATTTCTATTGCTATAACTTAGTCTATTCTTTCCCACGCGCTTAGGTGGGATCTACACACATATAAAAAACACCGTGAAAATGCTTTTTTGAAAAAAAAAAGTTTCAAAAAATACATTGAATTTTGCATAGCTCACTGTCGCCATCTAGTGTCACATTTGTATATTTCACTTTACAACACATTTGAAAAGTTTTATTTGCAGCTGTGTAACTTCAAAAGCATGTCAAAGTGCAAGTAGATAAATAGGTACCGCTCCGCCGGGAAGGTAAACGGTGTTTCCGTGTGCTGCTCTGGTTTCACCAGAAGTGGCTTAGTCATGCTGGCCACATGACCCAGAAGCTGTACACCGGCTCCCTCGGCCAATAAAGTGAGATGAGCACCACAACCCCAGAGTCGGTCACGACTGGACCTAATACACGACTGGACCTAAGCCATTCTACAACCAATGAGGTTGATTTGGATTCTCAACCAATCTACTTAAATTGGCTCTCCCCCAACCTCTTCTGAGGCACAATTCAGCATTCACACTCTATTGACTGGACCTAATGGTCAGGGGTCCCTTTACCTTTTTAAACTGAGTCCTTACTCCTCTAAATGGGACCACAAAATAGGAGCCAATCTATCTCACTATCAAGAGACCTTTCTAAGTTAAGGGGTCATTATGAACAAGGGTGACAGGGTAGAAGAACATCTCATTCTACTACAGATAAGGACTTTGACAAAAGCAAGTCAGACACACCAGCTTAAAGCCACAGTTTTACAAAATATGGACCAAGACAATGAATCACTAGTCTCTAGTTCCAGCAATATCTATAAGACCCAGTGTCATGAATTAAGCTTCTCCGCTATTCTGTGACTGGAGTTTATAAGGATAATTAGGCAACTAGATAATGCATTTCATGTGAATTCTGAAAATCTGATTGTTCATATACATAATGCTCTATCCATCTCTTTTGGAAAAAATAACATACAGTCCAATCCTGATCTCCACGAGTATTCCAATGTGCACAGAATGCAATTATAAGTAGTCTTACTTACGCCATATAATACAGGAGCTGTTCTGTACATACCACAAGGATGCAATCTTAACAGGAAAGTTCATGTCTACGACAGCACAATGGAGACCCTGCCTTTGCAGGGTCCAACAAAACATGTGTGTCTTCACCTTTCACACAAAACAGCGGCAATAAAATCTATTCATGAGTTTCCCAACAAACAACGGTGCAGGTGGGGTGGAACAGTATGAAAGTGAAGTAACCATGAAGTCAATAGTCTACATTTTCTATAACATTTTTGCAGAGGCGCATGCAACTAGAAAAAAGTATCAAGAGTTCTGCAAAGCTCCATAAAATCAGTAACATGCCAGATATATTATAAACAAACAAAAAACCACCAACAGTGCTTACTTGTTTAAGAATATCTTGCTTCTGGAGTGCATGAAAGAAAAGAAGAATATATAAATAATAGTAATAAAGTCCAGCAATTCTGAATTTCTTTTCTTAAAAAAAACAGCATTTTCAGCTGAAAGTCATTTTACAACTATGAAGATCAGAAAGTCAAAATGTGCAAAGTGATAATAAGTCTCTTTATATGTAGTTAGTAATAAGCATAAAGAAATTGTTCTAGCACAAACTAACGAATGGTATAAACTTTGGATAGCCCCTTTTTTGGCCATGTAGCAATGTCACTTCATTTGCATATGAATTAGCACACCAGGAAGGCACAAGTTACCATGTCTGGTGTGGGTCTGGAAAATCGCTAATGTTGCAGGAGTACGATTGAAGGGTCCAGCTGAAACAAGACCCCAAACGGGTAAGTTCTGATTGCTTGTTTCCACCATTTTTAAGGTAGGTGTGCAAGGAACTGCTATATTTGTACTGAGTGTTCCCGGTGACCAAGCTCCCTTTACTGATCTAATTACACCCAACTCTGCCCAATTTCTCTCACTTGACAAAGGTGAATCTCTCTCTCTATGGTTCTAAATGGGATTCAGCAGCATCTCACACTCATCATCACAACCATCCATTGATTTCATTCCCATTTTACAGGTAAGGAATTGAATGAAATATTGCACACACAACCACAATCAGGATATGGCTCAAAACTGCCACGCAGCCACATTTAGGTTCTGTATGCAAGGCACCACCTGCCTATAAGTTATATGCATGTGGGCTCACTGCATGGTCTTGCCAAAATCATGGGCACAGAATCCACATAGGTTTATTCAGTTCACAAAGCAAAAACCATGCATAGAGGGGGGAGACCAGCTGCCAAAACCCCGACTGCAGCTCTTTGCACAGGGCTGTTGATTTGCCAGAGTCCAACTTTAAATCAACTGGAGCACAAAGTGTCAGGCAACTTTAGAAATTGAAAAGAGAGCAGAAAAAGTAATCCTGCAGAAGGCAAAACATTAATTTCAATCAAGTAGTGCAAATATCTAAAAGTTAGAAAAGACAGACAAAGTTACCCCTTCAGGATTGTACTTTGCTAGCACACCATTACCATGGAATTCTTCCAAAACATCCTTAATTTTCTTTGTAGAATCTGAAAAAACAATGACGGATGACATCAATTTATTCATCTTGTACAAAACAAGGAATACAAAGTACAGTATATTTAAATCAGTCATCCACCCCTAAACCAAAGCCTGTTTTCAACAAATGGTCAAAATTTCAGTCCTCCAAATGAACAGAAGGAAAACCAACAGAATGGCAGAAGATTTGTTGTTGTTGTTGTTGTTGTTTAGTCGTTTAGTCGTGTCCGACTCTTCGTGACCCCATGGACCAGAGCATGCCAGGCACTTCTGTCTTCCACTGCCTCCCGCAGTTTGGTCAGACTCATGTTTGTAGCTTCAAATACACTATCCAACCATCTCGTCCTCTGTCGTCCCCTTCTCCTTGTGCCCTCCATCTTTCCCAACATCAGGGTCTTTTCCAGGGCAGAAGATTAGATAAACATTAATGAATAACAACACTTGCATAGGCTGAATTATAAACATTAATGCTTCTCCCAGCAGTTATTTAAAGGCTACTTATTGCTGCCTAAATCATACTACTACAATACTATCCACAATATAGAGTGAGTACCAACAGAATGATACCCAAGGATTCCCAGACAATATTGAAGCAAAATTCTTTTAAGTCCTAGAGAAAAAAAATAGGTTTTTCCAAGAACAGCCTGAAAAAAATTAGCAGTTCTCTGTCCCATCCTTCATCAGAGATGTCTGGTAGAAAAGCAAGGACAGGAGGCATGGGGATCACAAGGAGCCTAACATTATGACCCTATAGGAAACGTTTAAGATTTCAGAACCACAAATGAGGAATAGCAAGCTTAGAAGAACAAGAGGTCAACGAGTTTATAATCTAAAAAGAAGAGCAATATATAATTACTAATAGGTTGTGGAAAATGTAAACTGGAACCTAAAATTCGTGAGTTACATGAAAATGTAAACTGGATCACAGAAGTCTTGAGTAGAATTGTTTGGAACAGATTTTGTAAATATTTGGTGACAATGCCCTAGAATCATAATACTGTACTAGAAAACGGATATTTTCGTGACTTACAATGTTTCTCAGTTATCTGCTTCATAGTGTTCTTGTGTTTATACTTGTACACAAATTGCAACAGCTGGTGTTTTAATTATTAGTTTCAATGCTTAGTTCTTTAGACGTGTTTGCATTTTATACTCAAAGGCTAGTGGCTGATGCAAATGGCAGCCATAGCAAAAGCAGTTCAGCCAGAGACTGTGGCGCTGGGGGAGAAAAGGGGATGAACCTTTTTCTCTCTGTTCCATGGTCTCAATGAAAGTTGCACACGCAAAGTGCTGCTACTTGCCACGTTAGGGGAAACTTGCACACAGAATGCAGGTCAAAGTGTCAAAGTAGGGGTTTTTGTGTGTCTTACATGTGTGAAAGAAATTTATCAGGGTCAGCCTTCTCCAGCCCGCTATCCTCCAGATGTTAGATTACAACTCCCATTAGCCTCAACAAGCACGGCTGTTGTTATAGTCCAAAATACATGAAGGCCACCAAGTTGGGGAAGGCTCATTTAAACTAAACATGAACTCCATTCTTGATTCAGTATATGGAACCATGAAGCCTCATAACCTAAATAAACATTCACTATCAATGGTACCTTACAAATCTAGAACTGGTTTGTAAAACATGGACACCGTAAGTCTGCATGATGCATTATGCTATCTAGTTTTCAAATGCAGTGGATGTCCAGAAGGACGCAAATGTACAATTGTGTATACACAATGCCTGATTTTACCTTCCTTGCACTTCATAGGATGCTGTTTCCAAGGACTTCACAACTTTTGGGGGACATAGCAGCCAATACCAGAAGGCACCTAATATTAAGATTGCTTTGCATTCTGTTGATGTGAACATCGCAAATTTACTGAGTACAAGTTTCAGAAAATCAGGGATTGTGACAATTTAAGTATCAATTATAGTAGTACCTCGGGTTAGGAGGTCCGTTCTTAACCTGACACTGTTCTTAACCTGAGGTACCACTTTAGCTAATGGGGCCTCCCGCTGCTGCCATGTGATTTCTGTTCTCATCCTGAAGCAAAGTTCTTAACCCGAGATACTATTTCTGGGTTAGCGGAGTCTGTAACCTGAAGTGTGTAACTTGCGGTACCACTGTATCCATAAAACAAGAACAAAAATCAAGTAGCTTTTAATTTACTCCCTATATCCTGTTTCCAAACCTATGGGGTTTTGTGAGGGCATAACATTTGTTTTTATTTTTTTGCAATCTAATTTTCCAATATTATTTTCAAAGTGATTTATGCTGCAATCCTAACCTCCCCTGCCCCCACCGTGCCCTTTATCTGGGAGTAAGCCTCATTGAATTCAAGGGGACTTACTTCTGAGTAGACACAGTTGGGATTGTGCTGTGATGTATGTGCTGGTACTTTCTGGATGTACAGAAAAAGCAAGTGCCCATCAAAATATGCCCCCACCCCAGTGCACAAAAGGCAACAGGTTCTCTTTAAGAGCAAAGAGTTGCCACTGCTATGGCTTCAATTTATTGAATTAAGAATCTGAATTCTAATTCCACCCACACCAAGTGGAACTCTAAAATACCGAAGGAAATGGAGAAATAAGAATTCTTCCAGTTAATGGCTGTATTTACAAGCAACCCCCTCACTTAATTAACAAGAATGGGGATGGAGAGGTTAGCAAAAAAATTGCAAAATGAACCTCAAACCTTCCTAATACAAGACATAAAAAATCAAAGTTTTTTTCCTCTGCTGTAAACTAGACTGTCTATTGCATTTTCTGAAAGCAGAGTTTTTATTATGTACTTTCCCTTATGTGTACGCCTTGCGAAAATGTCTACACAGCAAACTGGATAGATGCAAGGTATAAAAAGTGCTAACCCAAAGTGAGAGGATGTGGGCTGATTTATATCAGTTGCATCTCAGAAATGTCTTATATTATACAAAAAGAGTTAACAGGCTGCTTGCAATAAACAAATAGCGCTGGCTTCATATATCTTTGCTTGTTTCCGAGGGTAATTAATATGCTGCAAACACAATGGTTAGATCAGAATGAAGTGTGATTTGTTAGGAGAAAGGGAGAAAAATAGCTTCAAAATTTTCCAGTGAGAAAGAGCTAAAAGGTTTTGCATATACTGTACCTAGAATACGTCATTCAGTCACTTTAATAGCAGTTTCTTTTCAATTTACATTAGCTGGGCTTGAATTGAATTTCAAGTCTGGATCAAATTTTGCCCAGTGTTCTGAACAAAATGTCAAAGAGCCAACTTTATCCTAGTCAAACCAAATTTTAGAAACAGAACACTTTAAAAAAAAAAAGAAAGAAAGCTATCAAGACGATTCTGGGATTCCAGGTTGTACCCCAAAATTGGTTTCCTTGAAATGAAGAAGACAGGTTTATGGCATTTCTATGATGTAAGGTTTTATTTACATATGCATGGAGGCTGAACATAAGATAGAAATTTGCAACTTTAAAACCCCAGCAGATCCTGTTCTCCCATTAGGTTTCTAGGCAGCTACAGTACCAATGCCGTAGCACTGAATTGTCACAAAGAACAATCTTCTTTATTTCCCCCCCCCCAAGACTGTCATTCTATTCCCATTCTCTCTCTCACCCACACCCACACCAATGATATGACCTCTAGCCACAGGTTTCTAACCAGCGGACTTGCAGGACTCTATTTTCAGCAGTCTCTCTCTCAACAAAGAAAATCTACTCCAGATTTTCTTTCCTTCTGCTTCAGATTAAGCTGCAAAGCCTCTGGATACACAGTCATCTAGCCTCTGGCCATACTTACTTGCCAGAGTACAAAATATCCTGGCCCCTAGTATGGTAGCTGGTGGTTTTATTGAAAACTTTAAACAGGCAGCAGAGAGATCGTAGGAAATTTAAGATTTCTTTTTATCTCGCCTTGGAAAAGCACAAAGGTATAAATGCATGAGCTACTCTATATATCATTTTCAGACTGAGCACATAGCCACTTGAGCTCAAGGAGGACCAATCATCACCGGATCAGGGCCACTTGCAGTGAAACAACTACCTAACCGAAATGTAGGCACAGAAAACAGATCTAGGCCTCTATCATCAGTTTTCAGAGGCCTTTCATTAATTGATACCGAGTTTTGGAAGAGTTCCCAGTAATGGGAACCTTTCTGCATTCAAGAGTCTATTGTCAAGGCAGAATATATATATAAACACAGTTGTACCTTGGAAGTCGAACGGAATCAGTTCCAGAAGTACGTTCAACTTCCAAAATGTTCAGAAACCAAAGTGTGGCTTCTGATTGGCTGCAGGAAGTTCCTGTAGCCAATCGGAAGCCGTGGAAGCCCTGTCGGACGTTTGGCTTCCAAAAATAGTTCGCAAACCGGAACAGTCACTTCTGGGTTTGCGGCATTCGGGAGCCAAAACATTGGAGAACTAAGCTGTTCGAAAACCAAGTACAAACAGACACACACACAACTGAATAATTTCTCTCTATATATACATATATTTACTTACAAAAAAATTGTTATGACATCAAATTGCATTTGGACACTTTTATGTCTTACATTTTCATATAGCTGAAAATTTGATACAAATACACAGAATTATAAAAGTTTAAAAAAATTGAGTACTTACATTCTGCATACTTCTGAAGCTGAGAGAATTCCGAAGGACTGAGGTTAGCCCATTTCTCCGTGTTCATCATAATGATGGCAAAGTGCAGTTTACATACCAGTCTTGTTGTCTGCTTCAAGCGGAGGTAATCAAAATACCCCCCCAGCAGTTTTTACAGTTTAGTTTCTCAAATTATCAGATATCCAGGAAGAAGAAAATCAATCTGCGCTAACTTCTAGATGGTGCCAATTTTCTGAAGCTTCTGGCACTGATGGTATATGAAAACACTGTTAAAAGAAAAGCAAAAGCCACGATTAGGAGATGCAGAAATGTGCATGTGCTGCTTTTGATGATATATGCTAAAATATTCCTAAACATTCCACGAGTATGGCAAATCATTTTGGTCTGCCACAACCACCAACAGCTTTAGACATGGGAAACTGCCAGACTTTATGCAGTTAGTTGCCCTCCAAAGTTTTATGCTTTATTAGGTATACTTTTTAGTTACACTTTTCAGAAGTCAACAATGCTGAAGATCATGGCTGGAATTTTGACCCTAATGTCATGACAGTCAAGCAGGTTTCACACACTGCATGAGAAGGAACTAGGATCTCTGGACAACAGTAAGACTGGACCCTGCTATATACTCATCAAATGACAACTTCATTTCAAATTATGGATGTTGAAGAATTCAGACAGAAAAAGAAAATGTCTATGTTCTCTGACTCATCCCATGTCTAGAAGAGAAATCAATCCAGCAACTATGATTGGCATTCATTGTTGTCAGTCTGCAAGCAATACATGACATTTCTCCCCTTTTGCATTGGGTTCCCTATAATTATGTAAAATTCCACCACAGCAGCCAGTGAGATGAATGACATAGCTTTTCAGAAACTGGAGTGCAGCGGAACAGAAGCAATGGTACATGCAGCAAACAAGTTAGAATGGAAACCGATGGCTTCTTATATCCGTAACTTCAAATACACATTTTAAACATATATTAAAAATTGATTGCACACACGGTAATCCTTGCACTAACAGAACATTCAGGCAGCGCTACTTCGGATACAACTGTTAAGATTCAAAAAAGTTTAAGAATGCAAGTTAAATCTGCAATGTGTTAGGAGGGAACACACTTTCAACAAGGATAGGAAGATTTCTTTATATAGAAAAATGTGAGCCGGAAAATATCCATGACATACTGTTCAATAACTTGCAGAGCAGAAGTAAAAGCTTATATAACATATAACCCAGACAAGGATGGTTAAGAATTAGAATGGTACATGTTGTGATAGGAACCTTCTTCAAACCTCTGTGCTACTTTTCCAGGGCTGTTCCAGTGGAATTCATGCCCCTATGCCAAGCATGCCACCTAATAAACTATTTTAGAGCTTTTCACCTCAAGGTGTAATACGGATGTGTCTCAATAGAAGCTTTCATCCTCTTTTATCCTAGTCTCTCCCCCAATTGTTTTATTAAAACAAGGATCCTACTGCACCAAAGTCAATAATTACTGAAGGAGTTCCCTTGGAGACTTTTATTTTCTGGATTCAGCATCTAAACCTGGCATTAATTAGTTGGCAAGCAGAATAAAGCACTCTCTCAGCTCAGCTGGCACCTTTGCTTCCTAAATCATATTTTCCCCTCATATGCCAAGTTGTTAATTATTTTGAGATGTAAAAAAAATTTGCAGTAAACGAACAAATGAACTGTAATAGTTTCAGAGGAAAGGGATTCTGGTGAACAATACAGTGGTACCTCGGGTTAAGTACTTAATTTGTTCTGGAGGTCTGTTCTTAACCTGAAACTGTTCTTAACCTGAAGCACCACTTTAGCTAATGGGGCCTTCTGCTGCCGCTGCACCGCCACCACACGATTTCTGTTCTCATCCTGAAGCAAAGTTCTTAACCCGAGGTACTATTTCTGGGTTAGCAGTCTGTAACCTGAAGCGTATGTAACCCGAGGTACCACTGTAATGGTCAAAAGATTTCCCCCTTCTAAAGCATGATGTTGCATGTCATCCATTGCAGGACTGGAGACAAGGGACAGAGTATGAGTGAAGTTTTTGGGAGGACTCTTGAGCCTTTGCAAAAGTCACATAATAGGCAGAAATTCAATTTGTCGTGTTTTCTGTCCCATAGAGGTGCATTTTTAAGGAAGTTCCACAAGCTTGATTTCTGTCAGCCATGCTGCTGTTACAAAGGCACAAGAGCTCTGTCATCAAAACAAAGAAAGTTAGTTTACTGAAGAGCATCTGGTAACCGTCGTAGGGAATCCACGGCTATGGCTATAGTCCCATGCATACTAGCATATAATACTAGTGTTCAGTAGTCTAGGTCAACCTTTTTCAAACCCAAGACCCACTTTTAACCCAAACATGCATTTAGGGACCTATATATTAATCTTTCATCATATATTTGCATGATGGTAGTCCTTTTGCTGAAACTCACAGTGGTCTAGTTGTCTCCCAAAAGTGGATGTAGGCATCTTATTACTTTCTGGATTTATCCTTCACTTTTCAAATAGAACATTGTGCAAGGTAGCATACAAAACATAGAACTTGAAAGGTTACAATAGAAAACTGCACATACAAACTATATAACTAGCACTGAAAACAAGCCACAAAAATGTCAGCAAGGTAAGAATTACCGTCCTTCTAGCAATGAACTTGTGTGGTCCCTTGCCTATCATTTTGCTGGTGAAACAGGGCCACCTAATCATAAGGTCATGGTTTCTGCGCACTCGAGGGACTAAGCTACACAAAAGGACATTAGCCTGCAAATTGCTATAATTTTTTCAAATGACTCGACAAGCTCACTCGCTTCAAGTACCTGTGGAATGATGAGTGCATATTGTGGGTTGGTGGAAAGAGAACAAGCCAGCCCGCTTGCAGCTGTAGCCACGATCTGGAGAGCGATGTGCAACATGAGTTTATGAACAACACTGCTTGCTGCCCTGCACTTCTTTCAAGAGGAAAGAAATTAAAAAGGATACTCTCTCTCCCCTTTCTCCCTCTCCAGAAAACTCCCTAACCAGTTTCAAGAGTAGCAGCTAGCCTCAAACCTAAGCTCTTTAGATACAACACTGGGGAGGTTTCAGGAGGTGCAGCAAGAATAAACTTAACCCTTTCCCCGCTACAAAATTCCTGGGCTGGCTGGAGTCCTTAATAGAAATGGACCTGGTGATTCACTGCAATGCTTTATTGCTGGTCTCCATCTGTATTTACTTAAAGTTGGCACTAATACTAACTCAAAGCAGTCGGCTGGGCAGAGCATGATGGGGAGGCACTGCTCACCTGACTTTCTAGTGTAGAGGTCACTGCCAGCAGCCAAGGGGGAGAGGGGTAGGGAGGTCAGTGTGGGACAGACATAGTGGTGGAGTCAATCCAACACACCTGGATAGCTCGGTTGGTTAGAGCATGGTGCTGATAATGTCAAGAAGAAGAAGAAGAGTCTGGATTTGATATCCCACTTTATCACTACCCTAAGGAGTCTCAAAGCGGCTAACATTCTCCTTTCCCTTCCTCCCCCACAACAAACACTCTGTGAGGTGAGTGGGGCTGAGAGACTTCAGAGAAGTGTGACTGGCCCAAGGTCACCCAGAAGCTGCATGTGGAGGAGTAGGGACGCGAATCCAGTTCACCAGATTACGAGACTACTGCTCTTAACCACTACACCACACTGGCTCAGTCAAGGTTGCAGGTTCAATCCCCATATGGGACAACTGCATATTCCTGCATTACATAGGATTGGACTAGATGATCCTTAGGATCCTTTCAAACCCTAGCATTCTATTATCATCACACTATGGCTACCTCTCTGCAGCCTTATCCCCCTCTGCTACCACCAGCAACCTCCACAATGGGAAGGCAAGGTGCGCACTGAACATAACTATGCTGACAGAATGTTCTCCTATGCCAGGCATGTACACAACAAGGAGACATATTGTACTGACTGTACAAAGCTAGTAGCACAAAGATAGCACCCTTGGGAAGCTGTAGACTCAACTCTTACTGGTGCCCCAAACCTCTTCTCCTCTGATTACAGCAAGCTATAAAAAAGGGGAAAGAAAGATCTACAGTCAGTGCAGCTCATTCTGCCATTCGTCTACAGTTAAAATTTGAGGATGTTCTCTGGTTAATTAATATGTCAAAGGAGGAAAAGTTCACAATGGAACTTTCAATAAAATCATGGAGGCTTCATTTCAGGTTACGGTGAATTATTTTTCTGAAAACCAGCTTATTTTTAAATAGATGTCCCATGTAATTTATTGTTGTCTTAACACTTAATGCTATTAAAGCTACTACTGGGATTGCTAATTATATTACATTCCAGAGCTTTAATGTCAGCGTGCAGAGTTCAGTGACAGCCTGCTTCAGCAATTTAATAAAAGAGATTTCATTTGAACAAATCAGCATCAACATTCACATCAACAGCTGATCAAGAAGCTATTGTAAGCTCAGAGAAAGAAAAAGGAATAGAACAGACGCTCTTGTCTGGTAAAATGATGATGCTGTGTGTAAACCAGTCATCACTTTTAGTCATCACTGACCATAGACATATTTAGACATAAATGATTTACACATATCACTGACCATAAAGCATGTTATTAGCCAAATTAGTCTGTGAACATGCTGCGTGGTTGTGCACCCCTCTCAATCCCTCCTCACTTTGTTTCTCCCCTCCTTGAGCAAGAAAACAAACCACTGAGCAGCTGACTTTGTATTACCTTAAATTTGGCTTCTCAATCAAAGTTCGTTGGGTGGGAAGAAGGACCACAGGTGTGTGTTAGGACATCACCGTAAACCAGCCACTATATAATTTGTTTTCCTGCTCAAGGAAGGAAGCAGCACAGCAGGGAGTATTCAAGCTACATGTACTACTTTGTCTAACTATGGTTTATAGCCAGCAATGTGTCCAAACAAGGCCAGTTCTTGGGTCAATGATGTAGAGAACAATAGAACCATTAGAAGCTTAAATGATAAATCTGGCAAATTAACTGCAAAGGAGAAAAGGTCTTAGAACGTTGGAAGAACATTATATGACTAAGAGATTCCAACATGAAGCAGGAAGAAAGGAAGGAAGGAAGGAAGGAAGGAAGGAAGGAAGGAAAGCAATACTTTTGACAGATTTCTGGTAGGAATGGAGAGAGGTGAAAAAATATTGAAAACTCTTCCACACCTGCAAAAGTTTATCAGGAGTCAACTCAACAAACATAAAACTCCTTTCAGATGTTTTGCATGGAGTGAATGCACAATCCTAATACCGCCTGACAGCCACGCATTTATTTTATCATCTGAAAAGAGCTCCCAGTGTTTAAGAAAGCTGATCCACTAGAGTACAGGAAGACTCAATAAGAGCTTTGGGTTGAAGTCAACCCCACTGAAAGCAATGGGATTTTACTCACCTATTTCAATGAATATATGCTTGAGTATGATTAAGTTGGGATCCAACCACTAGTATATTTTCCTTAGTTTAAAAAGACCATACTGTAATTAATATCATGTTTTAAACACTGCAGTGAATATTTCAATTCATGTTTCACATTTTTGGTCTTTCTCTCTAAAAAACAACGCGCCCATGCTAATTATTTTAAAAATGCTTAAAATGTGCTAGTTAAAATTCTGGACACACAAAAGCTCCTTCCTTTTCCAGTTGGGAGCGCCTTTTGGGTGACAAAGCTAAATCGAATTATCTTTCAGACTTGATATTACTTTGAGTCATACAAGTGAATACTTAATTCAAGAGCTTTCTAAAAAAATCTCAAGGACCTTGTTTTCAGAATTCTAAATGCTTTATTGTAATTCGAAAGAATGTCTGATTTAAACTATAAAGCAGCAAAAAGTCTTCCATTGTAATCTGTATACGTGCCCCTGCATAATAATGAAAACATATTCTGTATCTTTTTAATTCTGCTATTGTAAGAAAAATGTTTTCTCTCAGATACGATCTCTCTTCTCGGATCCACTCATTATACATAACATTTATAAATGGAACAATAATATACTTCAGATACTGGCTGTAACTTTTAGTTTATCTATTGTAAGAGAAAATGCCACTGAAAAGAATAGACAGAACAGACTGAAGACAGAAAAGGTGAAATAGGGATATGTACCACTGCTCGTCACTTCCAGCAAACACAGACTAGAGACCCTAGTGGATTTGGGGTTCCCAATGTTTGGAATGGGAAGCACAGTGCAATGTGTGCTTCCAGGGACCTTTCCCTTCCTTAACCAGCAATAAGACAAGCTGCCTTTACACTGGCACTTCTGCTTGGATTGATGACAGCTTGTTTGTTTGGGATCCCCTTTCCTTCTTTCATATGGGCCATAACAAGCTCTAACCCTGCACATTACATACCGTTTCCTCAAACTCTTACTGTAATGCACTGTGCATGGGACCAGCTTCTGAAGATCCTGTGGAAACTCCAGTTGGTAGAAATCAGAAACAAAGATGTTGCTGGGCACTCACCCATGGGATCGTATGGAATCAGAGTCGAAGAACCTCAGGCCTGAGGCCCAAATTTGCCCCCCCCCTAGCCCTTTATTTGGCATTTGGAATTCTTCCAATGCAATTCTTCCCCAGGTCACCCCCCTCACTGGCTCTGCTTCACACACCTGTTTTTTGTGTGGTTTTTTTTTTGCCTAGTTGGAACGTGTCATTGAACTCCGACAAAATCTCTTGCTCAATTTACATTCATTG
The DNA here is from genome assembly GCF_965112155.1 of Podarcis liolepis. Lineage (NCBI taxonomy): Eukaryota > Metazoa > Chordata > Lepidosauria > Squamata > Lacertidae > Podarcis > Podarcis liolepis. The sequence continues at coordinate 32,148,720 of NC_139563.1, forward strand.
TTCTTTCTATCCACTGGCCTCACCCACTAATGCCATGTGGCCCCCATAAAGTTGGCCAGAAGGGAATGTGGCCCTCAAACAGAAACAAATTCTCCATCACTGCCTCAAAGCATGTGCACTTCTGGAAGAATAAAGGGATCTCTATGAAAGGACTTGCTTTCACTATGCAATGCACATGGGATGGGGGGGTGTCTTAGCCTAACATAAAGAACCATTTGTTGAAGAACACGTGTTCTTGTGTGTGTGTGTGTGTGTGTGTGTGTGTGTGTTCTGGAAGGGGGAATGGGAATTAATCAACTGTTGCTCCTAGCATCATAGGTCTGTTTATTATTCTTCCGCAAGATTACTTAGACACTAATTAATCTTGTAGAATTATAATAAACAAGCTTCAAGTGCTGAGGGCAACAGCGTAAGGCCCTCAGCTGAAAACAAATAGAGTGGTGAAAGGAGGACAAAAAGTATCTGCAAGTTATCAGTTCAGACCTCAGTCAATTGTCTGGATGGAGAGTAAAGAGGGAGAAAAAGATAAAGAGTAGTGGGTGGCCATCACAGGCATAAGGCCCCCCAACAATTACAACAGGGGAAAACCCTAACATTCACTATTTATTATTTATGTGGGACATTATTGCAGTCAAACCAACCATTCATGTTTTGCTAGATAGGCACATGAAAGGGCGAGGCACTCACAGCTTTCCTATAAAATTTGCTCGAGAGAACTCTGAGATCACTTCCTTTGTTTGTGCTGACAGGAAGCTGTAACACTACAGCAGGGCCTGGGCACCTCTCTTTTTCTTCACCATGCATTGAAGCTGACCACACATGCATGTCTGAGCTCTGCACCATTTTGAACTTAGATTCTGTACTTTTCTAACTTAGATATTAGTTATAAACCTGCCTTGATTTTGCTACTGCAACTGCTGCTTTACATTTTATGTAAGTAAATACCACTTTTACTTCTTCACAAAATGATGAGTGTGTGGCTGTTGTTTTTAAGGGGAAAAAAAGGGGTAATACCAGGAGAAATCCAGTCTGCCTTAAAGCATCATGGATTATTGTTTCTAGAAGGTTAAATCAACATTGCCTTAGCTTCCAAGTTTAAAGCTGCAATAATAATAATAATAATTTATTTCTACCCCGCCTCTCTGGGTGGGTTTCTCCAGCCACTCTGGGCAGCTTTCAGCAGAATATAAAAAAACAGAATAAAACTTCAAACATTAAAAACTTCCCTAAACAGGGCTGCCTTCAGATGTCTTCTAAAAGTCGGATAGTTGTTTATTCCCTTGACATCTGATGGGAAGGCGTTCCACAGAGAGGGCGCCGCTACCGAGAAGGCCCTCTGCCTGGTTCCCTGTAACCTCACTTCTCGCAGTGAGGGAACTACCAGAAGGCCTTTGACACTGGACCTCAGTGTCTGGCCTGAACGATGGGGGTGGAGACACTCCATGTGAGCAAGGAAACTATTCCTAAAAATTATTTATTGAATTTGTACCCTGCCCTTCCTCCCAATGGATTCCAAACACATAATTATTATTTTAAAAAAACCTAAAATAGTGAAAAACATTCTTAAGCCACTGGTCTCAAAGCTGCCAGAGTTGATTTAGATACAGAGATGGTGTTGCGCAGTGGCTAAGAGAATGAGCAGCAATCCAAAGATGGCTGGTTCAAATGTCAGCTCAGTCATATAACACACCAGGAGGTCTTAAAGAAGTCACTGTCTCTTAGCCAGGAACCTAGAATGTGGGGATAACAGTAAGGGCCAACTTTACAGGGCTGTGATCACACAACAATGCTACAAAGAATGTTACAGCGTTGCAAGTAGATTTACAACACAATCCTATGCATGTCAAAAGAAAGTCCTGCTGAATCCAATAGAGCTTACTCTCAGGTATGGGGGTACAGGATTGCAACCTTAGTGGCACCAATGCTTAGGGATAGGGATGCACAACCTTAACTTGAACTGAAACAACACTTAAAAGCAAAGGAAAAACACAAGCCAATAAGGGAATCTTCAGTTGGTTTGCTTTAACTGTTCAAGATCACATTTGGAAGAGACTACCCAGCAGATCAGAATAGCTACAGATTCTGGCAATTCTCTTTCACCTCCCCTATGCTTCAGCTTTGCTTTTATTACAAATTATGTTAATGCTCTTTACAGTTTGAATGCTGGTAGCTGACTGGTTCACAGAAGAATAAAAAGGGTTAGGGGAAAACAGGGCATCAAGGGCTTAGATCTCCCAAGTGTGTGTGCATCTTCATATTACACACATAAAAATATGCATTGTATGAAATATCAGTTGACATAAAAAAAATGTTTGTTTTTATTCTGCTTTTTCAGTTGGAAAACATTGAAAATGAAACGTCCAATACTGGGATGCTCCGAATAAAGGTCTTCAGCTTTATTAGCTGTGAACACACTTCTTTGTATAAGCCTACAGCTTCATTAGTCATGCAGTAGGTGGGAAATTTTATGCTTATGCCTTTAGAAAGAAAGAAAAAGATTCAATGCAGTATACTGTTATAGCTGCTGGGAGCGGTTTTGTAACTTTACAGCACAGAGAACAGCACTGGTTGCTACACTTAACCACCCATCAGTACAAAACCAATCCCCCTTCCTCATTAGCACTTCCAGCGTCAATTATCTGTTCCCAGTGGCATTTTTAAACTGAGTAACTGGACAGCCCTAAGCGGGGCTAGGGAGGAGCGGAGGGGTAGACCCACTGCCAAATATTAAGCTTTGCTCACATCAGCCAGAGCAGATGATGGGTGGGATAGCAGTCATTTTGCTAGCTTTGGGTATGCTAGTGCCAGGCTAGCAAGCCAAGGAGTCCAAGGATCAGGTCTGTTGGGGTTTGGATAAAGCAGATCCAAAACAACCAGTGTCCTATCCTCATCCCCAAAGCACCTTGTAGCTTTAATTAGTTACCTGAACTGATTATGGCCCGTGGTATCTTCCCACCCACCTGGTTACAGCTGAAGCCTTCACCCTGGTGAAGCCCCTCACAATCCCTTTTCCCTTTGTGTCATGCCTTTTAGACTGTAAACATTAGACTGTCTTTAGTATTAGTTGTTGTAAGTTGCCCTGGGAGCCTTTTGCAGCCGAAGAGCGCGATGAAAATCCTTTAAATGAACTAAATAAATAGATAGATCCCCCTCCTAATATCTGTACTACCTATTTGCCTGCAACACCTGCCAACTTACTGCAACAACAGCATATATCATTTTCCAACTCGCATTGCTACAGCTATTGATATTTCAGTGATGACTTATTTAATTTTCGGCACAGCCTGGGCGTGTTAAAAAGGCATGAAGCCCGGCCTCCACTTATCAGTTTTTTTCAGGCATCTACTCCATTAGAACAAAGGCAAGTCAATGAGAAAATGGTAAACAGCCAGATAAGACGCACAGCGCAGATGCAGCAGCGCCATGAATCATTTTCATTTGCCCAAGAAATTATGAGGTTCATCGCACACCATAGGAAAACATTTTTCCCCTATTGTGCTTTCTAGGAATGAATCAAAACAGTTTACTGGCAGCCTAATCCTAAAAACATTGGACTAGATCCAGAGAACTGTATGACTAGTTGCATTTGCCCAAGAGAGATTTGGATTTCTTTTTCTTGAATGAGAGTCTGACCAGCAGCAAACCTCACCTGAAACTTCAAAAGCAGGTTGTGATACAGCACAGGAGTCTATGAATGCGAAGGTTAGAAAGAAGAAGAAAAAGCCCACTGGGCATACCAGGTCTTGGGTGCTCCTAAAGGAGCTCTTTAGATCCTGGCCATTGGAAACACTCCAACCAAAGGCGAGCATATTTAACACCATTTGAATTCAGGAAGGGAATTGTAGCGCATGCTCTTTCATTGCAGACATGGGATTTTAGACTACTTAATTTAATTCAAGGCAAAATTATGTTGATGTGTTTAAAGTATTCTATATAAAAAAAGTATATGTCCAAACTTCAACCCTGAAAATTATAATTACTTGTGGCTAAGAAACAAAAAGTCCACTCAGGTTCCAAACAAAAATTGCCAGGCTTCAATTTATAGTTTTGCTTGATTAAAGACATGCCCTTTTTTAATTGTCAAAAAATAAATGACTGCATTAGCTCCTTCAAAATTTATATAGATCTTATGAAACAGTTCAGCTTCAGTCCCTAAGAAACAAAGTAGATATAATTTTTTCTGGAAGTTGTAGATTTTATTCATGGATTACAGCCCAACCCTAGTTGACATTAATCTAATAAGCAATAAACACTGCACTCCTCATGAAAATATTTAACAGCTTATATTACTTCAAACTTCATTACATATGCAGCTGCGCTATAAATACAGGAAAAAAGTTATTCAGAAGTTAAATAATGGCATAAAAATATTTTTACAATGATTTCAGTAGGAAACTGGGGTTTATGCAATACTATAGTTTTACAATGCTTTCCATTTCTAAAGGAATCTTACAGGTTATTATGCTGTAAGTATTAAACCAGCTAAATAAAATTCTGCTACAGTTCTGATAATACGCAATGGCCAGGATCCAAGAGATGTGTTTGAATGTGCCAAGCATAATTTCTGATTTTCTCTTCTTTTGGAACAACAGGCTCCTAGGCCATAACTAAAATTGCTTTTGAAAACTTCATTAGTGTCAATCAAAGTTTTCCATGCAACATGGGGGATTGCTCTTTGAAAACACAAGTCCAAAGTTCACTTGGGCATATAGAAAGAATCAGTGTTCTTTGTAATCAAATCCATCTCTGCCATGAGTCACTTATATGACAATCAGTTTCCAGAAATTCGAAGAGTATATCCATAATGTGTCTATGAAATGGCATTCTGAATAACATGGATGTGACTCATTCCGTACCGTACAATACGCTTCCACCATGATAAATAGTGAACAATCTCTTAGTCTTGCACAAAGATAACAAATGTGATATCCTGCAGATGGTGTAAATTGCAGCATCCACAATCCCTGGTTTTACATCCTGGGGATGACAGGAACTGTAGATCATGAGACTCTTAATCTCAGGGTTCTGGGTTTAAGCCCCACATAGGGTGAAAGATTCCTGCACTGCAGAGGGTGGAGTAGATGACTCTTGTCATCCCTTCCAACTCTACAGTCTGTGATTCTGTGAGCATTTGGAGGATACCATGTGTTGACTGCCCCTGGATTCTCACATTACATCTGCATCAAAACTAACAATTTTTAACAGTCATCAAGGTGTGCAAACCATGGTTAAGATCAGGCATAGGCAAAGTCGGCCCTCCAGCTGTTTGGGGACTACAATTCCCATCATCCCTGACCACTGGTCCTGTTAGCTAGGGATGATGGGAGTTGTTGTCCCAAAACAGCTGGAGGGCCGAGTCTGCCTATGCCTAGTTAAGATGTTTAGCATTAACCATATTTAGGACTGGTGCAGATACAAAATCTGGGACAAAACCAGAGACCTTATTTTCAAAGCAAGCAAGAGGGAATTCCAAGAGTGCCCCTGCCAGGTGAAGTGTGAGAAATGGCAACTAGGGAGGCAGCCCTTTGAATGGTGGCTACAAAATGCCCTCTCCAGAGAGACTTATCTGGAGCCTACCTTGATGTCATTTCAACTCCAGGCAAATATCTCCCCACCACCACTTTGAGTCTTTTAACCTGTTCCTGCATTATATTTGTTTCCCCTGGGCTATGGGCTTGTTTTAAAAAACAACACCACACACAACTGTTTTTACTTCTTGTATGGTCATTTGAATTACAATTAATTTGCTTTCACTTTTGCTGCAAGCCCACCATGACAGCAGTTACAGAACAGCATATGCAAGAGAGACTGTGTACTGTTCCATTGGCACATATATCTGAAGATTACAGCCACAGTCACTAGGTCAGGACCTACTAGATGCAATGACTAATACCTCAAAGTTACCCAGATATATCCTTTCTTAATTCTACATGGTCACTGTTTTCTCAGGGCCAATTTGGCAGAGTGGGGCATCTGCCTCAGCTAGTGGGCTCTGGGAGGGAAGAGGACAGCAGAGGAACACCCAGCTGTTCTTTCTGAATCCCCCAGTTGTTTTCCTCTCTTGGAGATGTGTATGCCACATAACCTGCCTCTAATACTCACTCCATACATTTAAACAGTGCTATTTTTCTAGAAAGGGACGCGGGTGGTGCTGTGGGTTAAACCACAGAGCCTAGGACTTGTCAATCAGAAGGTCGGCAGTTCGAATCCCCGCAACGGGGTGAGCTCCCATTGCTCGGTCCCTGCTCCTGCCAACCTAGCAGTTCGAAAGCACATCAAAGTGCAAGTACATAAATAGGTACCGCGCCGGCGGGAAGGTAAACGGCGTTTCCGTGCGCTGCTCTGGTTCGCCAGAAGCGGCTTAGTCATTCTGGCCACATGATCTGGAAGCTGTACGCCAGCTCACTCGGCCAATAAAGTGAGATGAGCGCCGCAACCCCAGAGTCGGTCATGACTGGACCTAATGGTCAGGGGTCCCTTTACCTTATTTTTCTAGAAAAAGAGGTACCGGAACTCACCATGAACGCCTCCCTTGTTCCCTTATACAGGCAATGGCAGCCACATGAGAGGCGCCGAAACAGAGCTCCGGCAAGTTCTGGCTGGGAAAAAAGCCCCACATTTTAAGCATATTTGAACCACACTGCTTCTCACAATGAACCTTGGGGACTGCATTTTGTTAAAGGTCACTGGGAATTGTAGCTCTACAAGGGGAAAACTACAATTCCCGAGATTCTTTGATAGGAGGGAAACATGTGCTTTACATGTGTGTTGTGGCTTGCATGACTCAGGTGCAATAATGGTTGCTCTCCCATCACCAGCTGTGAAGTAAAGTTCACAGCCATTCCAGTCAGCTTCTGTATGTGGCAAATGGGGCAGCAGACATCTTTTGTCCTTTCCTTCAGAATGTCTTGCAACTTTTTAGCAGAATGTCTTAGATGGGCCCTGCCTCTCTTCCATCAAACAAGTCAAGGAGGTGGATGCTTTCTGTTCAGCTGCATAGAACAGTTTTAACAGAAGCTTTGCAGGACTGCAGGATTGGTGTAGGTGTATGGTTTGACTAAAAAGGCAAGCTAGGTACCTAACTAAAATTCATCAACCATAAGATATTGGCAGCAACAGTACATGCAGCATATATTTGGGGAACTCATCTATCTTGCAGGGTGGGGTGGGGAATGCAAAAATAAGAACTCTCTCTTAATCCCCGAGTTTCATTCCTTTTACATGGACTATCCTATCACAGTTATGCAACAACCCCTTGTCAAAACAAATGTAGAACATGTAAAAATGCAGTCACTGTTAATAGCTGGTTCTAATTTAAAACTTTAATCGCTTGTTAAGTGTCTAAACTTTGAATATAGAAAAGATAACAATTCCCAAGGATGCATACTGCTATTATATCCTGGTTATATTTAACATTTTTCATTTATATGTCCATTTTGTATGTGACCATCAGGAATATTTTAGTCTAAAAGAATTATCACTGCAATTTTAAGAGCCACAAAATTCTGTTTGGAGAGCTTTCAGATTTTCTTCCTGTGTTGTCAATGACAAAAAGCATGCCTGTGACCTTATGTTCATCCACGCTGAAGAAAGAATTCAATCTTGTGCATTTCAAATGCTGGATCATCCGTCAAGTTTATTTTTCTCATCACAGAGACAAGAAAAGCTCACCAAACGGTAATGGTATCTTGAGCAATATTAACCAAGAAAGAAATTCATACGGATCCATCATGATAATTTCAAGTGATGCCTTAGTAGCTTCTGCAAGACCAATATGAGATTTTGTGCTTCGAGCCTTTGGTGCAATATGGAACATTTAATGATGGACAGTTAAAATGTCACAAAGCAAAACAAACTGATGAGGGCTTCAGTCCTATATCCACTGAATTCAATGGGACTTACTTCAGTCCAGACACTATGGGACTGTGATTTAAGGTGGGGCGATACTCACTTGCTCTAAAACATATCTAAAAAGGCATGGCTCAATTAAGAGAGGGTAAAGGCAAACATCCACGGGACGCGGGTAGAGCTGTGGGTTAAACCACAGAGCCTAGGACTTGAAGGAGCCTGATCAGAAGGTCGGTGGTTCAAATCCCCGCGACGGGGTGAGCTCCCATTGCTTGGTCCCTGCTCCTGCCAACCTAGCAGTTCGAAAGCACATCTAAGTGCAAGTAGATAAATAGGTACCACTCCGGCGGGAAGGTAAATGGCGTTTCCATGCGCTGCTGTGGTTCGCCAGAAGCGGCTTAGTCATGCTGGCCACATGACCCGGAAGCTGTACCCGGAAGCTCCCTCGGCCAATAAAGCGAGATGAGCGCCGCAACCCCAGAGTCGGCCACGACTGGACCTAATGGTCAGGGGTCCCTTTACCTTTACCTAAAGGCAAACATCACTCATTTCAGACTTAAGCACAACTAACTTTGTCTGTATTGGGGGCATGAACATGTGTTTGCCAAAGATCTGTTTGCCAAAGATATGTAAACTTTCACTTTTTTTTATTCTTTGAAATTAAAGCGTTTTAAGTGCTAGCCCTATTGTGTCTAAATTGTGCTGCAGAGTCTGCTTCATCACAATTCAAGACAAATGCCACTTGAAAAGTCCTGTATATAATAGAAACAAGCTCGCTTATGACATTGACCCCATGTCAGCTTAGAAATTTTCTTTTCCTCCCAATTAAAATTTTTCCTTCATACCCCAAATGAGAATCCTTCTCTAACATGCTGTTTTGTATGAACAGGCAGCTTATATTTTGCACATGCACTCAAACAGGTAATCCCTCACCTTCAATGCAAACTGCAGTACGCTCTCCAGGAGAAGTTCCAACATGCAACTGTTAAGATCATAGACTGTATTCCAGCTCTTATGCACTAGGCGTAGAAGAAAATTGACTAGGATTAGTCACTTTCTACTGCATTAAACTATTCATGTGATATACAATAAAGGATCAGGAGAGCACCTTGACTATTTCCCCATGGCAACCATTTCTTTGCAAAAATAAGAACTGTAGTAGAGTATTTTACTCTCAGATAAAACAGGAGAGATGATTGGGGAATGGTAATTTTACACGGGGGTGGAGTTGACTGCTCAAGGAACCTTAAGAAGAAAGCTAACCCAGAGAATTTGGGAGAAAAGTGGTCTTCCATCCTCTCCTTCTGCCAGGAAACTCAACTGTGTAGACAGTTTAGGAATGGACAGTATATGTGTTTTCATTTCGCATGGTTTTACCCATAAGTATTTGCTTTCTGATTTTAAAAATACATATACATATGTAATACAAAATAAATATGTACTTACTTAAATATATGTTTTTTTCTCTCAAATTACATATTTATATGCTTATTTTCCTAGTTCTGCTGGATCTCTCAGCAGCCTTTGACACCATCGACCATAACATCCTTCTGGACCGTCTAGAGGGGCTGGGAGCTGGGGGCACTGTCATACAGTGGTTCCGCTCCTTCCTCCTGGGCCGTGTCCAGAAAGTGGTGGTGGGGGATGAGTGTTCAGACCCCTGGACTCTCACTTGTGGGGTGCCTCAGGGTTCTGTCCTCTCCCCCATGCTTTTTAATATCTATATGAAGCCGCTGGGAGAGATCATCAGGGGGTTTGGACTGGGTGTTCATCAGTATGCAGATGACACCCAGCTCTACCTCTCCTTTAAATCAGAACCAGTGAAGGCGGTGAAGGTCCTGTGTGAGTGCCTGGAGGCGGTTGGAGGATGGATGCCGGCTAACAGATTGAGGTTGAATCCTGACAAGACAGAAGTACTGTTTTTGGGGGACAGGGAGCGGGTTGGTGTGGGGGATTCCTTGGTCTTGAATGGGGTAACTGTGCCCCTGAAGGAACAGGTGTGCAGCCTGGGAGTCATTTTGGAGGCGCAGGTTAACTCTGTGTCCAGGGCAGCTGTCTACCAGCTCCACCTGGTACGCAGGCTAAGACCCTACCTGCCTGCGAACTGTCTCGCCAGAGTGGTGCATGCTCTAGTTATCTCCCGCTTGGACTACTGCAATGCACTCTACGTGGGGCTACCTTTGAAGGTGACCCGGAAACTGCAATTAATCCAGAATGCGGCAGCTAGACTAGTGACTGGGAGTGGCCGCCGGGACCACATAACACCGGTTCTGAGAGATCTGCATTGGCTCCCAGTACGTTTCCGAGCACGATTCAAAGTGTTGGTGCTGACCTTTAAAGCCCTAAACGGCCTCGGTCCTGTATACCTGAAGGAGCGTCTCCACCACCATCGTTCAGCCCGGACACTGAAATCCAGCGCCGAGGGCCTTCTGGCGGTTCCCTCATTGCAAGAAGTGAGGCTACAGGGAACCAGACAGAGGGCCTTCTTGGTAGTGGCACCCGCCCTGTGGAACGCCCTCCCATCAGATGTCAAAGAGATAAATAATTACCTGACATTCAGAAGACATCTTAAGGCAGCCCTGTTCAGGGAAGTTTTTAATATGTAACGCTGTACTGTTTTTAACACTGATTGGGAGCCGCCCAGAGTGGCTGGGGAAACTCAGCCAGATGGGCGGGGTATAAATAATAAATTTATTATTATTATTATTATTATTATTATTATTTAAACTGCCAAGAACTGTCACAGCATTCAAAGAACTGCAAAATCCAGTGGACAACTAATTTGCAACCCATGCATTCGTCCAAGAAATGTGGATCAAGCCACTGTGTACAAGACTTAGGAAAGATGTAATTCCTCAAACACTTACTATGTAACAGTGATTTATGATTTATTTATACATATATTTATATACAGTGGTATCACAAATGTATCACAAAAAACTCACAAAGTAACAGACTCCAACCAGTTTTCTTCCTCTGTTGAAATAACTCTTTAAAATAGACTTTCCATAGGCAAGAAACACTTTACCTCTCTTTCTAATCAGAAAGAGAGCTCTAACTCTCTTTCAAATCGGAACCAATGAAGGTGGTGAAAGTCCTATGTGAGTGCCTGGAGGTGGTTGGAGGATGGATGGCGGCTAACAGATTGAGGTTGAATCCCGACAAGACAGAAGTACTGTTTGGGGGGACAGGGGGTGGGCGGGGGTGGGGGACTCGCTGGTCCTGAATGGGACAATTGTGCCCCTAAAGGAGCAGGTGTGCAGCCTGGGAGTCATTTTGGACTCACAGCTGTCCATGAAGGTGCAGGTCAATTCTGTGTCCAGGGCAGCTGTCTACCAGGAGCATCTCCACTCCCATCGTTCAGTCCGGACACTGAGGTCCAGCGTCGAGGGCCTTCTGATGGTTCCCTCATTGCGAGAAGCAAAGTTACAGAGAAACAGGCAGAGGGCCTTCTCAGTAGTGGCTCCCACCCTGTGGAACACCCTTCCATCAGATGTCAAAGGAATAAACAACTACCTGACATTTAGAAGACAACTGAAGGTAGCCCTGTTTAGGGAAGTTTTTTAATGACTGTTGTTTTAATGTATTTTTAATCTCCTGTTGGAAGCCACCCAGAGTGGCTGGGGAGACCCAGCCAGATGGGTGGGGTATAAGTAATAAATTATTACTATTACTATTACTATTACTATTACTATTACTATTACTATTACTGTTATTGTTATTATTATTATTTTCTGTGTGTGACTTCTATGTGGCCTGGTTGCAGTTAAATAATCATGTAGGTATTTCATATGGAATCAGCACTCCCATCCCTTGATGATGTACAACTAAAATAACAAGGATATGGGGGTGGAGGGAGTTGTGTCATTCATCACTACTGTAGTTATGTTATGGGCACTCATTGACAAACATCCTTAACTTACCTCCTTCCACACAATACCCATGATCACAAGAGATTGAACTGCCATGGGGGAAATAACTGAACCTTTTACCAGTAACAGAATACTGCTGTTTGTGTGCTCAGAAGGTAAGATATTTATAGCACAAGAGAACTGTCTTGAGGAAAGATGTTGTGGCCTCCTACAAGAATTGCACAACCAATGTGCTTAAAAATATAGTCCAGAAAGGCCTAAAAAAAAAGTGTTCAGAAGGCTTTCTGTGCCTGCCTGGGTTGTGGTGATATTGGTACAATATCACAAAATACAGGGCTAGTTAGAAGAGTATGTTTTTATGAAACATGGTGCCCTGGATCTGCATGTTTGCATCATTATTATTCATTTTTTACATGAACCACATGGCTCTCCACATGGGCCCCAGCTCATGAGCCTGTCAACAGCCTCATACATTCCACAAGGATGCCAGATGCATGACCCAGGCCACAGGGTTGATTCAGCTCTCTTTGAAACCATGTTCCATTGACTCTGCAACAGAACAAGAGAGCTATGACAAATGCATAGTATCAAAATGCTGGAAGCCAATTTTTAATAATATATTCGCAAATATATTAGGACCAGCTTTAGGGACACAGGATACATATCACGTTGGCTGCTTAGCTGTCAACATAACAGCTTTAATTATTTCAAAGTTTGCTTATGTAGTCAACATTCTGTCAGTACAGCTGTAGAAGTGAAATATTAAAACAACAGTCTGGGCTGCTGGAAACCCTGAATGAAATTTGTCACATTCACTCTTGTACATTTACAGCAAGTCACAGATTCTCCCTCCCGCAATGTAATTTGCAGTTTCTAATTTCAGCTTTAAAAAACACACATAAAAAAACCCTGCAGAAAAAGATAAAATGCAGGTCACCGTGGTTATTCTTACTTTTTCCAAGTATCTGTAGGACTTACTTCTGGGTAAATATGCACAGATTTTAAAAGCCAAAAAAAAAAAGAAAAAGAAAAAGAAAAAAGCTTGCCAATGCACAGCTACAGAACTTTCTACAAAACACTGTATAATATCCTTACATTTTGAAAACGATCTTTTTAAAAAACCAAACACTATATGAAAGCAGAGCCTCTAAACTTGTCCAAACAAAACAGGATTTTCTCTAATTAAAAATGGAAAGGGGACATTCATGTCCAGCATAATAAAGAGAGTTACAATGTGCCAACAACTGACACTGAATAGCAGCACTAATGAGAACAAACTATTAATAAGTTCCCTTTTATTCTCAATTAAATATTAAGCATCGTGTGTGTGTGTGTGTGTGTGTGTGAATAAAGTGATTACATATATATGGACCCATTACTAAAAATGCTCACATACTTTATCTTAAACCTAAGTACGCACTCCCCAAACTGAACTGCAAAATACTACTTAGAAATAAATAAATCCTGCAAAACCATTTTAGATAGATTTGCAGGACAGAGGCATTTTTATGGATTAAAAAAGCAACTCTGTTTCTCTCCTCACAAAATTGTCTGCTTGTGGAATGCCTTCATTAATTCTTTTGTTTGTACTGATCTATTAGAAACCACTCACAAAAGCCAATAATCTGAGCAATTGCCAACTTAGCAATTTATTTATTTTACAGATGCCATTTCATCTTCAGACATTATGAAATGAAAACCTAGCAACACCTTTTTCTAGCAGTATATGGTATACAGAAATACAGATACAATTTTTAAAAAGATATTTGCAGCAGCTCCTTCATTTGCGACCCTCTCAACAATTCTGACATCAGTAAAGTTTAGGCATCAGGTATAAACTTGGCATGTAAAGACCTCTGCATATTGAGGAGTTCTCATAACAGTCAAGCACTCTTGAATCAGTTCTTGAGAGCTGAATTGTGGCAAGCACAGCCCACAATGAGCAGGCCTCTCTGATCTTTTCCATTCATTTCCTCTCCCTTTCCCAATGTAAACAAACAAACAAACACCAAAAACAACAACAAAAAACCTCATAGAAACCTTACCTTGGGGAAGGAGAAATGAAAGGTGGTGGCAGACATTCCCACATATGTCTTCCTTTGCAGCCCCTTCCTTGAATGCAAATGTTACATGTGTTAGAATTCCTGCTCCATGATTGCAGTCATGGGATTGTTGACTTTCACGTGACAGTATATGTTTTGACCCTACAGAGTGGGAAGTGACGGAGACGTGGGACTATTGTTCTTTGTTCTTTCTCTTTGCTGTCTGATGCTAGAGAGAGAGGGAGCCATGTTGCAGTGCTCCGTGTGTGTTTATATGTAAATAAAGTAGATTAGCCAAAATGCTGAGTTGCTGAGGTCTGTCATGAAAAGCTGCGAAAGACTCTGCAGATCCCTAAGTGTGCCAGTGTCTGTTGGCATCGGTCGCTGTGATGTTTGGGCAGAAGAAAGCTTTTGAAGCTCCTGAACAAACGACCAGGAGGGAATGAACATGCCAGTCAGGCATGTGTCCCTGCCAGGGTCCTACTCAAGGGTAGGCTGAACTCCTGACAACGTGGACCTTCTTTTACCACCAGATTTCCTGGGATTTAATACATCCATGGGAGTACCCCACCACTGCCCTTTCTTCCTCCCTGGAGGTAAACATTTTGACATGGGGAACGGGAGAAC